>NC_081157.1:55181036-55219765 GCF_012432095.1 Onychostoma macrolepis | reverse complement strand
ATTACTGCAAAAGTAACTATTAATAATAACAATTTTATTTAAATAATAAAATAAAATGTATTATTTTTCCTACTAAATACTGACATTTTATTTTACAGTACAATATGATTATTGCAATTGTAACAAATATTACATATTAAAGATGTTATATTTTGTTACTTTAATAAAATAAAATTCATATAAAAGTAATAACAACAACAATAATAATAATTTATTATTATTATTATTATTATTATTATTATTATTACTACTACTGAATACTGAGTTTTTATTTTATAGTAACTTTATATGGTTTTGGGTAATTGTATAAATAAATAAATAAATAAAATATTTAGGATTTTATTATCTTTAAATACCCATTGTTTTTTTTGTTGTTTTTTTTAGTACAGTAGGTTCATTGCAATTGTAACCTTTCCTTTTTGACATACTGAAAATAATCAAATTAATATATAAATATATTATTTTGATTTATTTTTTGTCTCACTTTTTGTTTTACAGTGCAATTACTGCAAAAGTAACTATTAATAATAACAATTTTATTTAAATAATAAAATAAAATGTATTATTTTTCCTACTAAATACTGACATTTTATTTTACAGTACAATATGATTTTTTTGATGAACTTGTTTAATTGTTATAATTTATAAAGACAACAAATAAAATTACTATTTTTATTATTATTACTTTTAAATATTTGGCTAACCTTTCTTTGTTGATTTGTTTTATTTTAATAATTACTTTTTGTTATAATTAAAATGACTGAAATTACAATTACTACTCTTTCGTAGCAGCTACATTTTTGTCAGTGTTGGATTACTGTGATAACATATATATGCAGGCAGCTAAATGTGCTGCCTATCTTGGCCAGGACCCTCTTGTAAATGAGATTTTAAATCTCCAGAGTTTTTAAATTCCTGGTTAAATAAAGGTTTAAAGGGGTAGTTTACTGCGATTTCACTTTTTTCATTTTAAATAGTGTGTAATGTTGCTGTTGGTACATGAACAGTATCTGCAAAGTTGCTGCGCTGAACGTAAGCGGAGATATCGTCTTTTAAAAATCAGGAAGTTTAATGCCTACAAAAACGACTCATATGGGACTACAATGAGATACTTCCCGGGTTGCATACGTAACAAACCCATCAACCCCTCCCTCCGGAACATACCAAAGAGGGGGCAAGGCCATGTTCTGCGGCTTTGTCAAAGAGGAAGAGTTATAGTGGAGAGTTGTAGCCATGCCGTCGAAACGGTGTTATTTTCACCCAGCTGTCAGGTCTTCTGTGTTCGGGCTTCCTACAGATGCTGTAGTTCGTCAAAAATGGTTAAAATTTATGTTTGATTATGTTCCTGACAATTACAATCCTAATTTAGCTCTCTGTGCTGCGCATTTTACTGCGCAGCACTACCGCGGGAGTTCACTTCCACCATTATAACTGCAGCCTATATTCCCCCGGATGCTGATGCCAAGCTTGCTATGAAAGAACTTCACGCAGCCATCAGTAAACAACAGACTGATCACCCGGAAGCGGCTTTTATTGTTGCAGGTGACTTTAATCACTCAAACTTAAAGTCAGTGCTACCCAAGTTTCACCAGCATGTTTCCTGTCACACCAGAGGAAACAAAACCTTAGACCATGTTTACACAAACATGGCTGGAGCTTACGTGGCGACACCCCTCCCCCACCTGGGACAGTCAGATCACCTTTCTTTGTTCCTCACCCCCAAATATGCACCCCTCATCAACCGTGTGAAGCCATCAGTGAAGACCATCAAGGTGTGGCCTGCGGGGGCAGATTCCACACTCCAGGAAAGGTTTCTACACACAGACTGGAGTATGTTTGCTTCTCAAGCCACCAGTGGCGCTCACACAGACATTGACTCTTACACCTCCTCTGTATTGGATCATATCAATATCACCATTGACAGTGTTACAACCCAGAAACAGATCACCACATATCCAAATCAGAAGCCTTGGATGAACAAGGAAGTGCGACTCCTGTTGAAGTCACGCAACACTGCCTTCAGATCAGGAGATGCACAAGCCTACAGCACATCCAGAGCAAACCTGAAGAGGGGCATCAAAAAGGCCAAGCACTGCTACAAGCTAAAGATAGAGGGACACTTTTCCAACTCTGACCCTCAACGCATGTGGCAGGGCATTCAGGCCATCAGTGACTACAAACCCACCCACTCCACCCCCGCAGCCACTGATATCAACTTCCTGAACGAGCTAAATTACTTTTATGCTTGCTTTGAAAGAGACAACAGAGAAACTGCCACCAAGCTCAATCCCTCAGCTGACCACCCACCAATCATACTCTCCTCCACAGATGTCTGCAAGGAACTGAGCCGGATCAGCACGCACAAGGCTGCTGGACCAGACAACATCCCTGGTCGTGTTCTCAGGGCATGTGCGGAGCAGCTCGCTGGGGTTTTCACAGACATTTTCAATCTGTCTCTTGCCCAAGCAGCCGTACCAACATGCTTTAAATGCACTTCCATTGTGCCAGTGCCAAAACACTCTAGTCCGTGGTGCCCTAATGACTACCGCCCTGTAGCACTCACACCCATCGTCATGAAGTGCTTTGAGCGGCTGGTCCTGGAACACCTAAAAGACTCTCTACCATCCACATTGGACTCACACCAGTTTGCCTACCGTAGCAATAGGAGCACAGAGGATGCAGTTTCCATGGCACTGCACTCTGTGCTCACTCACCTGGACAATAAGAACACTTATGCACGTATGCTGTTTGTTGACTTCAGCTCAGCATTCAACACTGTCATCCCAACCAAGTTAATAGCCAAACTTGGAGACCTGGGCATCAATACCTCAATGTGTAACTGGATTTTGGACTTCCTGACCAACAGACCCCAGAATGTTCGATCAGGATTCACCTGCTCCACATCCATCACACTTAACACTGGTGTACCACAGGGCTGTGTGCTAAGCCCGTTTCTCTACTCCCTCTTCACCTCCGACTGCAAGCCTGTGTATGGATCTAATTCCATCGTCAAGTTTGCAGACGACACCACGGTGATTGGCCTCATCAGTAACAACGATGAGACTGCCTACAGGGAGGAGATCCAGCACCTGGCCACATGGTGCACTGAAAATAACCTGCTCCTCAACACCACCAAAACGAAGGAGCTCATCGTGGACTTCAGGAAGGAGTCAAGAGGCACACACGACACCATCCACATCAATGGAATGGCTGTTGAGCGTGTCTCCAGTTTCAAGTTCCTGGGGATCCACATCTCGGCGGACATGTTGTGGAAAACCAACACCTCCAGCCTGGTCAAGAAGGCTCACCAGCGCCTCTTCTTTCTGAGGACACTGAGGAAGAATCAGCTCTCCTCTGCTATCCTGGTGAACTTCTATCGCTCCGCAATAGAAAGCATCCTGACCAACTGTGTCACAGTATGGTATGGGAGCTGCTCTGTTGCGGAGCGCAAGGCACTGCAGCGGTGGTGAAAACTGCCCAGCGCATCACAGGGACTCCACTACCTGCCATCGAACACATCCAGAGGAAACGCTGTCTGCATCGAGCTCGCAGCATCCTTAAGGACTCCTCTCACCCAGCCCACAGACTGTTTTCTCTCCTGCCCTCCGGCAGGCGTTTCAGGTGCCTCGGACCAGGACCAGCAGATTAAAGAACAGTTTCTTCCCCAGAGCTGTCTCTTTACTGAACTCTAACCCCGTTGATCCACTTCCTCATATATTATTAACTCTTCTCTCCTACCTCACATCTGCCTTATTTGCACTACTGAATGTAAATTTTATTACAGTAACAACTGTTTACTTTTGTATCTTGCACTACCATACCTAAATTGGACTATGCTCATTTGCACTGCCGACTGTTGTTTACATTATCAATGTTTACATTAACATTTTGCATCGTATGTCTAATTGTAATATGCAATCACTTCCACTGCACTTTTACACCTTGTTTATAGTAATAGTCATCTGTATATATATTATATTGATAGTACATATCACCTGTAAATTCTGTTTATAGTAATAGCCATCTGTATATTTATTCACTATACATATTCACCTGTAAATTCTGTTTATATTAATAACCATCTTTCTATATATATTTATACATATATTCAGTACATATCCTTGTCCTGCACTTATTCAACCATTGTATATCCTGCACTTGCTGCTATTGCACTTCTGGTTAGACCTAAACTGCATTTCGTTGCCCTGTACCTGTACTTGTGTAATGACAATAAAGTTGAATCTAATCTAATCTAATCTAATCTAATTTTACGGAAGACAGCTTCCAGAATCTACACGAGTTCAATGCCGGATTCACACAGAAACTATTACTAAAACATGGAGCAGTTCCAGCTTTAAAACCAGAGGCAGCAGTTGTTGGGCCACAACCTGTAAGTAAGATTTCATCATTTTAAATGTATTTGCATGTATAATTTCAGACGTAATGTTTTAGTTTTATCAAGGACGTAAACAAATGCCAACGCTGGCTTTAGTAGCCAGTTAGTTAAATGCTATTTCGTGTGTCTATGACAAACGCGTACAAACATTTTGAACCCGAATTTGTAATTATGTACTAATTTTGTAAATGTATTTTCCATGTATACTTTATGACGTGATTTTTCGATTTGATCAAGACCGTAAACACAAGCCAACGCTGTTTGGTTATAGTAGCCAGTTAGTTCGATGCTATTTTGTGTGTATAAGACAAACGTGTACAAACTTCAAAAAATGATATGTAATCACAACAGCAAACTTCCATTCAGAAACGTTTGTAAGAGCCATGCTTGCGGAAGTTCTGCTTGACTCTCTTCATTACCGCTTTCTGGGTCTGATTCTGGCTCAAACTGATACGGCAATATTGACACCATTATTTACATTTGACCGCAGCACATGCAGCTGTCGCCCGTGAAGGTAATGGGAGTGAAGTTTCCGGACAATGTGCAGTACGCAGTTTAGCCAATCACAACACACCGGCCCAACTAACCAATCTGAACCCATTGCCTGTTTCTGAGGGAGTGGTTTCATAGAATCAGGTCGTTCAAATGACAGAGGAGAAAGTGGCTTACAATAAAGGTGAAATATATGAAAAATAAGGCGTTTTTTAACAAACGAAACACGAAGACATGTTATATTGCACCCCATAAACACAATCAAGCAAAGAAAAAAAGCAGTAAACCACCCCTTTAATAATAAAAAATATAAAATAAAATTCATATTTTTGGTTGTTTATTATTATTATTAAATAGTTTTTATTTTACATTACATTAGAGTATTGCAATTGTGGTATATTTGCACTGTTTTATTTAATAATTATTTGTATAATTTGTAATTAAAATAATAATAAAATAAAATTTATATTTTGGTTGTTTACTACTACTACTACTGTTATTATTATTATTGAATACTGAGTTTTTATTTTATAGTAACTTTTTATGGTTTTGGGTAATTGTTATAATTAGCAATAAATAAATTATTATTATTTATAAATACCTATTTTTTATTTATTATTATCATTTTTAGTGCAGTAGGATCATTGCAATTGTAACATTTCCTTTTTGATATACTGAAAATAATAAAATTAATATAAAATAAATAACTAAAATATGAATTATTATTATTATTAATTAGTTTTATTTTACAGTACAATATAATTATTGCAATTGTAACATTTGTTTTCTATAATTCAAATAATAGTTAAATCAATAAAATGACTCCAGTATTGACACAAATACTTCAGCTCAAGTAATATTTGCATTATATATTGACTTGTTCAAATCAATCAGCAACGTTTTTACATATTTTAACACATTTTTACATGTTTAAGTAATAAAAATATTCGATTTTTCTGATGAATCTATTGTCATTAAAACACTTTCAAACTCAGAAGAAAAAAGTAAATATTTAGTAAATATTATAAAATATTTTAAATGAAATATTCTGTCATGTTCTTCCTCTGAAGATGTTTTCAGGCACGTGATCAGCGAGAGACAAAAAAGGAGGATCTGACCACGCCCACAAGCCACGCCCCCAGCACTTATTGTTACAAATATATATTTCAGCACATTAACAGATATATATTATATTGTAATACTACATACTATTGTCCTGTAAAAAATAAAAAAAACAGCATTTAATAATCAGCTTTATTTTATTCAAAGCATCTTTACAGTGAGAAACTAGAAATAGAGATTACATATTACATATTCATCAATTACAATCTGATCTCAAGATGATCTGTCGTTGTGTTTTATTATTTGTGCACAAAAACAATCCAGAAAAATGAGACGAATGATAACATGAATATTTTCTGAATAAATGACTGATCTGACTCTCTGTGAGGATTTCTGACACACATTTATTCTGATTGATGTTCATATTAATGTGATGAAGAGACTCTGTAACATCTGTTAGTGATTCATCACGCAGCTCAAAGCATTATGGGTAGAATCTCTCTTCAGTCTCTTCTGATTCATCAACACAGTTTCACTGATGATCGAGGACTAACAGTAAACCCAGCATAGAGCGGCTGAGTGAATGTGGTCTGGAGTGTGTGGATGTGTCTCATTGTGTCAGAGACATCGTAGAAGGACAGAGTTCCTGCGCCCTGATCCACATACACTCCTACTCTATAGATATCATCCTCATCATCAAACACTCCTGTTCTGTTGATGATGGGCTCTACAAGGAGATGAGTCTCTATGTTATTGTGTATGAATGTGTAACCGACAAGAGTGCAGTACAGAGTCCAGGACCGATCATTATATCCAAACCCACACTCATCACCTCCTCTTTTCCTCCTGATGCTCTTATATGACACTGATATAGACACTTGTATTCCGCTCCACTCGATCTCCCAGTAACAGCGTCCACACACACTCTCTCTACACAACACCTGAGGACACTCATCAAATCTGTCTGGATGATCAGGATACGGCTGGACTGTGTCAGTGTTAGTAATCACTCTGTTGTTCTCAGACAGACGGAGGAGTTTATTCACTGTGTTCAGATCCAGAGTGAACTGATGGGAATCTGATGGAGAGAAAACACATCACAATCAGGAATCATGAATGAGTTATTAAATCAGACACACAAACACATGATCTTTAATATAATAACCTGCACTAAACCTAAACCTGTGTCACAGAACACATTCTGATATATATTCTCATCTTATATGTATGTTTTAACAGTCTTTTCTGAGAATATTATATAAGAGTGTTGAAATGTTCAGAGATCTCACTTCACACCTCCTCTAAATGATTGACCTGGTGTTACGTCCCTGGACGTATGTGTTGTTTTCTGGTACAAATGTGTGGGCGTGGTTGTGTGTGCTGTGCTTGGTTTCTCTCTCTCTCTCTCTCTCTCTCTCTCTCACTCTCCTCTAGGCTGAATCATCATCACCTGTAGCTCGTTATCAGAGCATGCCTGTGGCTGAGAGTGGAGTATATATGGCAGTCCAGTGTTTGCTGCCCAGAGAGAGAGACACACTTCTCCCCTGCTTCAGACTGAACTTGTTGGATGGTTGTTTATCCTTAGATTTTGAGTGGTGCATTAGCAAGTGGCTAATAGTTGTTGCTTTGTTGAAGAGCCTAAGATAAGTGACCGTTAGTGTATTCTTTTTCTGTATATTATGTGAGTTAAAAGGGAAGCTGTAGGGAGAGAGTGCCTTTTTCTTTGAATATTACCTTCATCCCTGTTTTTGGTTCAGTTAGGGAGTTAAGGGAAGTTTTATGTTGTTTATTTCTTTTTTTCTTTTGGGCATTTGAGGTAAGTTAGCTGCTCCTAAAATTAGTTAGTTAATCGTTTTGTTTGTTATTTTAGGCCTTGCCCTCTCCTGAGCCATTGCTCCCTATATCCTTTGTTAAACTGACTGTCCTTTTTCTTTGTAAATTTTCTTTTTATATATATATATCTGAATTGTTGTCTTCGCTCTGGGACAGAGGACTGAAGTGTGTTTTTGCTAGTTTTTTTTTTTAAAGATAACTGGTGATCATGCCCTGGATGTTATGTGGGATGTGGTAGTAGTCCAAAGCAACTTGGATCAAGTTATGGGGAATAGACCCATATGCATTCGCAAAGTCAAGCCAGACAACTGTTAGGCTGCCTTTCTTCTCCTTCGCTTCTTGGATGAGTTGGCTGAGGACCCCTGTATGCTCCAAGCACCCGGAGAACCCTTCAACACCGCCCTTCTGGATAGAGGTGTTAATATATCCATACTGGGTCATGTAAGCGCATTATATAACGTACATTTACTCCATCACATTAATGCAAAGGAGAGAAAATACAACATTACTTTAATAATAATAATAATAATAATAGCGGGTATAACAATAATAAGTTTGGCTGCTGTTGTGTGAAAAAGGCTAATTAGCTGGAAAAGGAAAAGCCGGAGTGAGTGATGTCACTTCCTGAGTCTCATTTGCTGTCATGGTTAAGATTATCAGTTTTCTTGCTGATTTTCCATCGTGTGAAACTGATGTGCGGCAGCAGTACAGACTACGATCTGACTCTAGAAATCCAGAAGTTTAACTGTTAAAGGAATAGTATCTGAACAGTTCTGTCGTCGTTTCATCAGCCTCATGTTTCCAAACCCGTATGACTGAGTGTCTTCAGTGGAGCAGAGAAGGAGATGTTTAGCAGAATATCAGGGCCGGTCTGAGTCTGATGATCATTGTGTAAACGTGAATGGTGTCGTGTCCGAGGTTAAGACCGACCCTGACTTTCTGCTAAATATCTCCTCCTGTGTTCCAGGTTCAGTTCTGTCGTGTGTTGTGTTTAAGATCCAGTATCTTTAATCACCTCAGTCTTGCTAATGAAGCGTATTGTCAGGTTTGTGTGATGTTTATGGTCATGTAACTGTAAATCACACTGGTCTCTGCTGTAAAATGAGCTGGACCCTAAAAATCCCAATCAGGTCATTTCAGGAGTGTGACTGTCCTTGTGTAGCACCTAAATATCATATCGTCAAACGACTGTCAGACGATGAATGAACCTGCAGCTCAAACACTGAGAATTAGAGCTGGGAATCGATCGATTCCTCGATTCCGAGGCGTTGGGAATCGATCCCATTAAGAGGAATCAATTCCTCAACAAAGCTTATCTATGGGTGCCTCTCAAATGGAAGGCTGCATCCTACGAAGGCTGCATCCTACGAAGGCTGCATCCTACGAAGGCTGCACACATTTAAATTCACGAAAATAAACTGAAAGGAAACGAGTCTGTACTGAGATCATCAGAATTTGAGGATGTAGAAGCACCCGTTTGAGAAGCACCATTCGCCTCCCTCATGCTCGATAAAAGCCAATTACAGTTGTGAGATAAAAGATCTTTTATATATAAAAAAATAATCTTTCATTTTTATGTATTACCCTTCGCCTCATGCTCGCTAAAAGTGATTAGAAGTCTGACTCGTTTCCATGAAAATGTTCTTTCTGATAGTTTTTAATGAACCAGTTCAAAAGAAAAAAAAAAAAAAGGATTCGGGGGTTATTTTACGGTGGAACTGGCTTATGTTGTCCACAATTTTGAGCGCTGCACGACAGAATAGATCATGACCTGATTGAGGATCTTATTTCCATTCTAAAATATTTCTATCAGCCAATAATTCTAAAAGAAAATGTCACAAGCACAGATCAGTGACCAAGAGCGCATCTGATTGACAGATAAACCACAAGCTCTATCAGTGTTATTGAAACAAAATAACCAGAACATTAACAATGTACAGTTTGTTAATTTTGTTATCGAATCGATTCTCGATTCCAAAAAATTCTGAAACTTACAGCCCTACCAAGAATACTGCAGCCTGCAACAACTGTTATTAACCCTTTCACACCGGCGCCAACACATCACACCAAGCTGTATTCATCTCACCATAACTCTTTTACCATTTGCACTATCAAAATAATTCAGATTGCTCCTGACAGCAGATAACATGCACTTTTCAGCAATATATGGCTTATTACGGTAATTTCTTTTCAAAATAAAAAACAGAAAAATTACCACGGTTTTTTTTTATTTTTGTCTATTTAAATTCTGTTTACAAACTCACCACACAAGAGTAATGGTCAAAAACTGTACTTTTTTGAAAGCCATTTGTTTTCTGAAAAAAATGACAGCTTGCACTTGAAAATAGCACATTCTTTTAGAATTGTATAGTCAAATAAACAAAATATGTGAAAATGACCTATTTTACTATTTATTCTTTATGTATTTGTGAAGTAGTTAGCTTACACTCTTATTTTAGTGTTTAGCTGAAGATGCTACAGTAAGATGTTGTTGATGCTATTTATGCGTATTACACGTTGTATTTCATTGTTTGTGGCAAATCAAGTTTAGATATTATTTTTCTGCAGTATAACTCACAAATTACACTGTTTCATGTAAACAATGTAAAATTCTGCATGACTACATCCTTCATAGATGGACGCTGCTGTGATTAAAACGTATAAATACTCAGTAAATATCAAACGATCTGTAATAACAGACAAAGCAGTAGTAATAAACACAGTTACTCTCACTTGTGTGTTGTGATATTACTGTCTGATCCAATATAGTCACACAACATCATCTTTTAGTTTCATTCTCTCAGAAAATCCTGCATCAAACTGTGTCTTGTTAAAACAAATCCACGGTAAAATGAAGCAAACAAATGACCAGATATTACTGACGTGGTCTGAAATTTTATTAAAGATAAAGAGAGCCGTTTTAGCAGCTTTCCTTCAATATAAGCTGATTTTAGACTCATGAGAAAGTTTTGAGTTCATTTTTTTAAAGTACAGTGACCTCTTGTGTCAAAAGATTGAGGAACAATTGATTTCTCAATTCATGACCCCTTTAAACCACCTGTTTTACTGGTTTGGACATCAGAGTCCTTCTAAAGCACAAAAACAGAGTGTGTGTGTGTGTGTGTGTGTGTGAGTGACTGAGTGAGTGTGCGCGTTTTTGTGAAAAGTCAGGACATAGATGTGTATAATGACAAAGGTATGACAGGTATTACAAGGTGAAGGTGACATCTCAGGACATTGACCCATGTCCCCACTTTTCAAAACGCTTATAAATCATACAGAGTGAGTTTTTTGGGGGGGAAAGTTGAAATGCACAGTCTCTTGTAAGGGGTAGGTTTAGGTGTAGGGTTGGTGTAGGACAATAGCACATACAGTAAGTACAGTATAAAAACCATTATGCCTATGGAGAGTCCCCACAAGGATAGCAAACCAGAGATGCTCAACAGCTTTTTCTCCCAGGCTGTGAGAGCCCTGAACTCAAATCACCCCGCCCCTCTCTGAACCCCCATACAAACCCCATACCTCCTGAAACATGGACCATCTGAAACTTATGGAACTTTTTTTGTGCAATCGAAGTGTGCTACACGCAGGTGAGTGGGCCTGTACAAACCACCTGTAGTAGCACACTCTCCTCCTCTATGCGCACTAGTCACTTTCCACACACACTGCTGTGTGTATACGATCCCACAAAAAGACTCAGTAATATATGTATGTTTACATGCTCATGCACTACAAATCATCCTGCACTGTTCCCCAGCCAGATGCTGACTCACAATGTTTCTCTTCGCACATGTACAGTATTTATCTGAAGCACTCGTATAGTTTGTATAGTTTGTATGTTTTAGTTTATGTATAGGTAAAAAAAAAATATATATATAGTATATTTATAGTCAAATCTATCAGTAGGATAGTTGTGTATATGCTTATATTGTTTTACTTCATTGATGTATGCCTGTATTTATGTAGCACCGTGGTCCTGTGAGGCACGACATTTCGTTCCACTGTATGCCCCCGCATGTAGCGGAATGACAATAAAGCTCAACTTGACTTGACGTGTGTGTGTGTGTGTGTGAGTGAGTGAGTGCATGCGTGCGTGTGTGTGAGAGTGTGTGTGTGTGTGTGTGTGAGTGAGTGAGTGAATGTGTGCGTGTGTGTGTGTGTGTGTGTGTGTGTGTGTCTGTAGTGTACTTACATTTGTGTAGTCCTGCTGTAATTCTGGATTCTCCTCCATGATCCACACTATAAAACACACACAGAGTCATATTATTATATTTTTGATTATGATCTTGGCTTCCAATGATTTTGAAAACAATATAATCAAGATAAAACCACATGTTAAACCATGCTTTAAACATACTAGCAATATTCCAGATGTTAGCAACACGCTAAACATGTTAGAATAGCATAGCATCAGGGTTGCAGCTCTCACACACTTTCAGACTCTGTCTCTCACGGATCGACTAAATCTCACAGCAAATAACAAGAAAAAAGAAATCACTCAATCTGCTCAGGATTTTCTCACTGGTCTTGTTTGGTTTCACAGAGACTGGACTGGTCTAAAGCACATTAAACCAAATAAAACCAGACCGTGAAATGAACAGCTAAAGCGATGACTGCCTCTTGCGGTGCCGGATCGCTGTCTTCTTTACTCTCTCCTGAAACGTCTGTGTTGTGGACATAAATAGATGGTTCTGTGTCTAAATAAACTCAGTTCTTGTCCAGAAAACAGAGAAAGGAATGCAGTTGTGAGCAGGGTGGCCAAAGGGATGAAGCTTAAGTGAATGGTGCACTGTTAATAATGTGAGTGTGAAATGACAGTATATTCCAGGTTAATAACTGCATTACTTTCACAGTGGGACTTCTCTTGTATCTAACTGCACTCTCAGAAACTTCTTGTAAACAGTACTGTGTTTCTACAGTGCTTCTGTACTATGAAGGTTCTGTTCCGGCCCAATAGGTGTGCGTGTGCCTGTTTGTTTTTGCTCTTTCCCTCTCTCTTGATCTGTCAGTTTCTTAGGCTCATCCCTCTGGATTGCCATTCGTCCGGGCAGATGTCAATCATTATTAACCTGCGTGACGTCGCCGCCCTCGCTGCCAATCAGGATCTCCCGTTACAGTTTAAAACGACGCTCGAGTGAACGTTGCTACTTTGTTTGTCTTTCTGTTCGACGTCTTTCAAGCCTTGGTGATTGTTTGTTGTCTTAGTGACAGTTACAGTGTGTTTAACGTTATCCCCTTTGCTGTGCCATTACACATTTTGTAATTCGTTCTATGATTTCTGATCGCGAGAGGACGGAGAAGATGTCATGTGACCTACATAGTGCATCACGCAGAAACACTACTGTAGAGAAACACCAGGTTAGAAGCGAGCGCCACACTTGTAAGTTATGTTTGTTAGTTAGAGCAGTTTAGTTATGGCGTGTAAACGCTGAAGATCTTTTCTTTATTTTTTTATTTTTAGTTAGTTTAGAGGTTTCATTGTAAGGTAGTTGGGCTTTGTTATTTTCTTTCCTTTGGCACCTTTGCGTTCCTTTTCACTTGCGTTTATTTATTTGTTTTGGTTTGTTAATTGGATTTAATGTGTAAATAGTTTATTATATGTCTTTTTCTTATTATTGATTTCTGCATGGTTTTACAATAAATACCACTTTGTTTTGACAATATTTTGTTTGAAGTTCGGCTAGATCAGCATTTACGTGAAATAAAAAGTTTTTGTAATATTATAAACTTTACCATTCAAAAACTAGAGTCAGTATAATTTTTTTTTTTTTGGAAAATAAATTACAGAAATTAATACTTCTATTTAGCAAAATTGATCAAAAGTGATGATAAAGACATTTATAATGTTACAAAACATTTCTATTTCAGATAAATGCTGTTCTTCTGAGCATTCTATTCATCAAAGAAACCTGAAAAAATTATACTCTGTTTTCAACATCATAATAATAATAAATGTTTTTTGAGCAGCAAATCAGAAATATCATAATGATTTCTGAAGGATTGTGTGACTGGAGTAATGATGCTAAAAATTTTGCTTTGAAATCACAATAAATTACATTTTAAAATATATTCAAATAGAAAACAGTTATTTTAAATAGCCTAGTAAAAATATTTCAAAATTTTACTGTTTTACTGTACTTTGGATCAAATAAATGCAGGCTTGGTGAAGAGAAGATACTTCTTTAAAAATCATTAACAATCTTACTGTTCTAAATATTTTGACTGTAGTGTATAGGCAACTTTAATTGTTCTCTAATTTCTAGCTTTTAATTGGCTTAGAAATCAGATAACTGCTGGACAATAGCCAATAATAATGATTTGTTTATATACTACAAACACTTTTTTTTTTTTATCACATTAGGCAGAATAGTTTCTATACTATAATCAATGATATGTCAATTAGCACTGCATTGTTCATATACTTTATTTATTACATACAAACCATATATTGTCTCAATCATATGTTTATTGTCTTCATGTTTCCAAACGTTTCTGTTTTTCTGTGAAAACAACTGTTTTCATACAGCGATAGCTGGACGCTTTTGTCCGTATTAGGAATTTCCTCGTACGACTTTCTGCGCTAGAGCGACCTCTGGCTTTGAGTATGAATGAAACACACACTGCATGGTGTTACGGAAGGACTCGGACACAAAGGTAAATGGTGAAATAATACAGATGTGTTTATTTATAGCAGGTGAGGCACACTAATGGTGGAATGGTAAGTATATGATGAGGTCTTTCGCTGGATAATGGTATGGGTGATGGAATGACAGATGCACTTCTTTTCCACAGCGTGACACGAAGATAAGACGGGGGAATCCACAATAACGCCCACTCACTTCACTGACGGACAAACTACGAGGCAAGGAGACACTAGGAGGAAGGAACACAGAAGGTAAGGCAGACAGGTAAGGCAATACTTTTCTTGGAAGGATATATTCTTGGTCTTGAGAGATAGCGATGTCAGAGTCCATGTAGTAATGAACGAGATCGTACAGTGAAGTGAGTGTGAGAGGAGCTTTTGTAGTGAGGGATGATGAGGACGTGATTGGGTGCAGGTGTGCGTGATCAGAACTCTGGTGAGGTGAATTGCTGTGATTGGTGGAGTGAAGGGCCTGACTGAGCTGTGACAGTACCCCCCTCTCCACGGCCCGCTCCTGAGGGCCGACCTCGGCGTCGTGGTGGTCTGCCCCTGCCTCGGGGTGCTGGGCGGTCTGGGTGTGTGGTATGGAATTCTTCAAGGAGTTGTGGATCTAGGATATCGTCTCTGGGTACCCAGGAGCGTTCCTCAGGGCCGTAGCCCTCCCAGTCGACGAGATATTCCAACTTGCCACCACGACGCCGGGATTCCAAGATCTCCTTTACTCGGTAGATCGCGCCTTCGTCCAGGATCTGTGGGAGAGGGGTCTCTTCCTCGAAGTCAGGCCCTGTGGAGAGAGGTGGAGAGAAGGGTTTTAACAATGACACGTGGAACGTAGGATGAATTCTGTAGTGAGGTGCTAATTGGAGCTTGTAGGTGACGGGGTTGATACGTTCCAGGATCGTGAAGGGGCCAACGAATCTGGGACTTAGTTTTTTACAAGGCAGGGGCAGCCTTATGTCCCTGGTGGACAGCCAGACCTTCTCCCCTGGATGGAAATTGGGAGGTTCGGATCTTCGGGCGTCTGCTGTCATCCTTTGTCTGCGCACTGCCTGTTGGAGCTGATGGTGAGCTGTGTCCCAGACTCTCTCGCTCTCCCGGAACCAGTGATCGATGGCGGGGACGTCTGAGGGTTCACCTGACCAGGGAAACAGGGGAGGCTGGTAGCCGAGTACGCATTGGAAGGGCGTGAGACCTGTGGATTGCTGACGTAGTGAGTTCTGGGCATACTCGGCCCAGCCTAGGAACTGGTTCCAGGAGTTCTGGCGACTATGGCAGAAGGTTCTCAGGAAGCGCCCAATTTCCTGGATTTTGCGCTCGGTCTGCCCATTAGACTGTGGGTGATATCCGGATGAGAGACTGACGGTCACACCTAGGAGGGAGAAGAAGGCCTTCCATACCCTTGAAATAAACTGGGGTCCCCTATCTGATACGATATCCTCGGGGATGCCATAGTATCTGAATATGTGGTTGAAAAGGAGATCGGCCGTCTGGAGGGCTGTGGGAAGGCCAGTGAGTGGAATGAGGCGACAGGATTTGGAAAACCGATTGACGATGACTAGTATGCAAGTTTTTCCATCTGATGAGGGCAAGTCTGTAATGAAGTCCACCCCTAGGTGTGACCAAGGACGTTGAGGTATTGGTAGTGGGTGAAGTTTTCCTGCTGGGAGATGACGGGTGCTTTTGGAAATGGCGCAGTCTGGGCAGCCTTGCACAAACCTTCTAACGTCCCTGGTCATGTTAGGCCACCAGAAGCGATTACGCAGCAGCGAAAGAGTTGCGTTGGCCCCTGGGTGGCCAGTACCTAGTGAGGTGTGGGTAGAGCGAATAAGTGGGGTGCGTTGTGTTCTGGGAACATATTGAAGATGTTGTGGGCAGCCCGGCGGATTGGCGGGTGGTGTGGAAGAGGCAACTGACGGAGAGGACCACTGGATAGGGATGGAGATGATCGTTGGAGGTAGAATGTTTTCTGGTTCTTGATTGCTGCTTTCTGGGGCGTGGATCCTGGATAGAGCGTCTGCTTTGATGTTTTTTGTACCGGGTCTGTAGGAGATTGTGAAATGGAATCGGGTGAAGAAAAGTGCCCATCTTGCTTGTCTGGGATTGAGTCGTTTTGCATCGCGTAGGTATTGGAGGTTCTTATGGTCTGTGAGGACCAGAAATGGATGTTTTGCCCCCTCCAGCCAGTGCCTCCATTCTTCTAAAGCCAGTTTGACTGCCAAAAGTTCCCGATTCCCGATGTCATAATTCCGTTCCGCCGGGCTGAGTTTCTTGGAAAAATAGGCACATGGATGGAGTTTGGGAGGCTTCCCCTGCTGCTGAGAAAGGACGGCTCCTACGCCCGTGGTGGATGCGTCTACTTCAACTACAAAGGGGAGTTCTGGGTCTGGGTGAGCGAGGAGCGGTGCATAGGTAAAGGCGGTCTTGAGGTCATCAAAGGCCTTCTGGGCTTGAGGGTTCCAGGTGAGTGTCTTGGCTTTTCCTTTTAGGAGGTCAGTGAGGGGACTGGTGGTGGAGCTGTAACAGGGAATAAACCGGAGATAGAAGTTTGAGAATCCAAGGAATCGTTGAAGTTCTTTAATTGTGGTGGGAGTTGGCCAGGCGGTAACAGCTTCCACCTTCCCCTTGTCCATGCGGACGCCACGATGGTCGATGATGTAACCAAGGAACGGAACAGAGGATTGATGAAAGGAGCATTTTTCAGCTTTGAGGTATAAGTGGAATTGCCGGAGTTTATGGAGGACCTCCGCAACGTGGTGGCGATGGTCGGCCAGGCTCCGGGAGTAGATGAGGATGTCATCTATATATACTATCACAAAATGATTTAGGAACTCCCGGAGCACCTCATGCATGAACCCCTGGAAGACGGAAGGGGCGTTTACGAGCCCATACGGCATCACCCTATATTCATAATGACCGGTGGGGGTTATGAAGGCAGTCTTCCATTCGTCTCCTTTTCTAATGCGAATGAGGTTGTAAGCGCTGCGGAGGTCCAATTTGGTGAAAACCGTGGCGCCGCGTAGTTGTTCCAATGCTGCTGGGACAAGAGGAAGGGGATACCTGTATTTCACAGTGATGTCGTTCAGTTTCCGGTAGTCAATGCAGGGGCGTAGGCCACCGTCCTTTTTGGCCACGAAGAAGAAGCTGGATGCAGCAGGGGAGGTAGATGGTACGATGTAACCCTGTTGTAAAGCCTCCGCAATATACTCCTCCATGGCCTTGTGCTCAGGTGGTGAAAGTGGGTAAATCTTTCCTCGTGGTACTGGCTCACCCGGAAGGAGGTCAATTGCACAGTCCCATGGCCAGTGTGGGGGTAGCTGGGCAGCTCTCTTCGGACAGAAGACGCCACTAAAGTGGGAATAACATGGAGGGATGATCTTGATAGATAGTTTTTCTTGAGGACTCTCGATGGAGGTGGTACCAATGGGAATCTGCGGTTGGATCTGGCGATTAGGTTGAGGTCTGTTGGGAAAGCAGTGGGTGAAACACCTTTCTCCCCACTTTTTTCTCCTGTCCTCCAAGACAGGTGTGGATCATGCTGCACCAGCCACGGACGACCCAAAATGATGTCCACGGTTGAACCCTCCAGAACCAATAGTTGGATGTCCTCTTGGTGTAACATGCCGATTTTTAGACACACTTCTTTGGTGCAAAGA
Source organism: Onychostoma macrolepis (assembly GCF_012432095.1). Lineage (NCBI taxonomy): Eukaryota > Metazoa > Chordata > Actinopteri > Cypriniformes > Cyprinidae > Onychostoma > Onychostoma macrolepis. The sequence goes on along the minus strand of NC_081157.1, from coordinate 55,201,686 downwards.
CAAATGGAATCTTCGGTGAGGGATTGACCCGTTATGGACTGGGCTTCATAGTTCGTCGGAGTGTCGACGGTAGGGATGCGGAGCTGTTGGACGAGATTCCCTGAGATGAAGTTCCCCGCGGAACCAGAGTCGAGGAGGACGGTGACTGATATGACAAAGGAGCAGGCAGTAAGCAGGGCTCGGGTTGATAGAGGTTTGAGTTTAGGCAGAGTAGTTAAAACCGAACTCACCAAGACGCGTGGGGGCATTCCAACACACGATGTCCATCATCTCCGCAGTACATACATAGCCGTTGGATGATTTGTCTTTGCCGCTCCGACAGTGGGAGACGTGTGGTATTCGTTTGCATTGGTTCTGGAGGGTCAATTGTCTCTGGCCGGCGAGGAGGGAGAGGAGGAGTGGCGATGGCTGAGGATTGATCCGGAGGACATGACTGAATGCGGTTGGCACAGCGGATGGCAAGTTGTATAAATTTCTCCAATCCATAGTTGTCATCATAGGCACTCAGATGGAGACGTAAGCGGGGGTTTAATCCTTGACGGAATGCTGTGATGAGCGAGGGCTCGTTCCATCCGCTGGCGGCTGCTAAGGTTCGGAACTGTAATGCATACTGATGGATTGGTGTTGTACCCTGACGAAGCTGGTAAAGTTGCTCACCCACCGTAGAATCTCCGGGGGAAACACTGAACACCTCTTTGAAATGGTAGACGAAGTTTGCAAAAGTGCGGGTTGCCGGTCCAGCTTGATTGAGGATCGTTTTGGCCCATTTAAGAGCGGGTCCGGTGAGTGAGGTGACGACTAGGCAATCTTAGCTTGATCGGTGGTGAAGGCATGGGGATGCAGATTGATCGTCAGGGTACATTGGAGAATGAAGCCATCGCACGCCTCCGCCGAGCCAGAGAAGGGCGCTGGTCGGGCCATGGGACTGGCGAAGACGATCGGTGGGGAAGTGCTCGTGTTGACGGCTGAAGGCAGTGGTGGTGGTGGTGGAGCTGGTGGTGCCGTTGGTGTGGGCGATTGTAGTAACAATTTCTTCAGGGAATCCACCAACTCCTGGAAGGGATCCGTGGTGCTCATCCTGCGGTGTCGGTGAGGTCCGATCTTCTGTTATGGAAGGACTCGGACACAAAGGTAAATGGTGAAATAATACAGATGTGTTTATTTATAGCAGGTGAGGCACACTAATGGTGGAATGGTAAGTATATGATGAGGTCTTTCGCTGGATAATGGTATGGGTGATGGAATGACGGATGCACTTCTTTTCCACAGCGTGACACGAAGATAAGACGGGGGAATCCACAATAACGCCCACTCACTTCACTGACGGACAAACTACGAGGCAAGGAGACACTAGGAGGAAGGAACACAGAAGGTAAGGTAGACAGGTAAGGCAATACTTTTCTTGGAAGGATATATTGAGAGATAGCGATGTCAGAGTCCATGTAGTAATGAACGAGATCGTACAGTGAAGTGAGTGTGAGAGGAGCTTTTGTAGTGAGGGATGATGAGGATGTGATTGGGTGCAGGTGTGCGTGATCAGAACTCTGGTGAGGTGGATCGCTGTGATTGGTGGAGTGAAGGGCCTGACTGAGCTGTGACACATGGAGTGTTCATCTCGCCTTATTATGGGTATAAAATAAAATAAAACATCAGATCATGCACAGACTATCCTGTCTCTTTGAATTTAAATCTATATTTATTCACACCGGCTCTTGAAAACCTCTATGCGAACACACTTGCCCGAAAAAGTGCGGGGGACGAATTTACATGATATTAAAAGTGGGGGTCCCCCACGTAATCTACGCCCCTGCACTGAAGATAAAACTCACATTCTGGTACAAAATACAACTGTGTATATTATGAAAAGTGTCATTCTTGAGAAAACTATCGCTTTTAAATTGTAACATGGAGTTATATTGGTATAGACATATATTTGAGGGGCAGCACAGTGGGTCGGTGGTTAGCACTGTTGTCTCACAGCAAGACGGACTCCGGTTAGAGCTTTCTGTGTGGAGTTTGCATGTTCTCCCTGTGTCTGCGTGGGTTTACGCCGGGTGCTGTGGTTTCCACCCACCGCCCAAAGACATGCAGATTAGGTGAATTGAAGATTCTAAATGGACCCCCCCCCCATGACTTGTGTGTATAATAGACTTGTGTATGGATTAACTGATTCTCGCCATGAATATAGTCATAGATGCTGGAATGACGTTAAGAAGTAAATAAGCAAGTGGACATATATTTGTGATATATATTGCTGTCTTTTCTATATTTGGCTATTTACTTCAACGATTTATATATTCCAGAAAGTTTATTATAAATAATGTCTATTTCTAATAAATAGCAATGACAGCTGAGTGAGATGGTAAATATATACAAATATATTAACATTGTTAATAAAATTTCAAAGATTAATATTAGTGAATTTGTCATCGTACTGTTTTGTTGTATAGCCTTTTTTTATTATTATTAATAATAATTATAAGCCACAAACTAAGCATTCGTTTGAAGTAAGGGGAAAGTCCAAAAAGCTTTTATTTATTTGTTACAATGCGGGTATGTCTTATTCGTTCCGTTAATAAAAGATTTATGTTTAATATAAGCTACTTTGTTGCTGATGTTGTGTGTGGGATTTTTTTTTTTTTTCATTAAGGAGTAATACTGAATCAACCTTGAGCATTAATTTTGTTTGAAGAATAGGAAAGATCTAACGTTAAAGATCAAAATAAGCGCTGCAGATTGATTGCTACTGAGGTAAACAGACGCTCTCGAACTTTTTCTGCTGTATCTTTGTAATGGTTGTAGAAATGGTCATTAATTCATGATTTGGGTACGGCACAGACATGTTACAGGTAATAATACGATCAAAACGTCATGGCAACAAACGACTTCCTAAGTCAGTTTAAGTTGAAATGATTTCACAATCAATTTCATTCAACTTCATGTTTTACTGTTGTTTATTGTCATTGTAGGCTTAGGCTACTTTTTTCTATGAATTTTAATGAAAATACAAATTAATAAAATTAGTTTTATTTATTTTTTGTTACAAAATTTTCATTTATTTATTTTTAACACCGCACACCCAGCACCCCCATTTTTTCTTGGGCTACACGCCAGGGGATGCTGCAGCACCCTCAGCACCCCTACTTCCCGCGGTAATGGTTATATTATTGTGTCCTCTAGAAACCCCTAGACTTCTATCTACATAGAGACACAGAGTAGTTCAAAATCAAATAATAAAACCTAAAAACTTGCTGCTCAACATACTTGAGTTTGTCCAGATTCTTGAGTTTTTCAGAGAGCAGCTTGACTCCTGAATCTCCTGGGTGATTGTAGCTCAGATCCAGCTCTCTCAGGTGTGAGGGTTTTGAACTCAGAGCTGAAGACAGATAACCACAGCCTTCCTCTGTCACCATACAGCCAGATAACCTACAGACACACACAGCAACAGTACACATTACATTAGTTTGTTTGTCAGACATCACTAACACACAGTCATTTGTGCTGTTATTTTATGTAGTTTCAGTCACAAAAGTAAAGTAATCAGAAAACGTAAAGTCACTCTGAGACACGATTTTCTCGTATGTTAACCTGTTAGCCAGCATATAACCCCCATATTGGGACTCACAGCTGAAAATGACCAACCTAACTTAAAATTGTAACAGTTCCTGACTTCAGTCTGCTACACACACAATTTAGGTATCTTTGGAAAGAAGACACTTTAGGCTTTACTATCCATCATCCAGAGTTGATAATGCTCAAAAAGATAAAAAAAATTATAGACACTGAAGTGCCTTGAAAATGTTTTTTACCACACTGAATGTTTCTTTATTTCATATAAAAATACATGAAATAAGTCCTGGAGCAATTCAGAAAAGTAATGGGTTGAAAGTCACATGTCTCATGAGTTTATATTTCAAATTTGAAGAAGATACCATGAAAAATGAGATTATTGCAACCATTTCTCTGAGAATTGTTCACCATATGCTGTGTGTGTATATATATATATATATATGTATATATATATATTGTGACGGATCGGTGGCCCTCCCCTTATCATCATCACCACCCGTCCCTTATTCGCCGCCCTTCACCAGGCTCCCGACTGGAGTGGGTGGATGAGAGGAGGGCGTGGGATCAACGGGCTGGCGGCGTGTGATGAGGCACAGCTGGACTGAATGAAGCCTCATCACCGCCGCTGTTAAATGCCCAGCGCCTCTCCTCGAGACCGGTCTCTTCCCCGTGCATGCACGCTGGTGTCCTCGTGGGTCCAGGAAGGGGCGTGGGGACTTCCGCGCCACCGAAGACGTGAGCTGCCGAACCCGCGGTCCGGACGAAAGCCGCACCCGTATTACGGCCGTCGGACCAGGATGTCGGGCCGCATACAAGTCCTACCAAAGGCCGTGGACGGCGTGTAAGAGCCGCCGCTGTGATGAAGCCGCCGCCCTCGCGCCCGGACCCGAGTGGGAGCGCGTGCGGCCGCGGACTCCGCCCCTTCCTGGACCCTTCCTTTTGGAACACTGCCCTCCTGCACAAGCCCCGCAGCACGACGAGGACACCAGACCCCTGTTTATTTTGGACACTTCTTCCCCTGGACACTTTATTTTGTTAATAAAAAGCCTCTCCGAGGCCTGACGCCACACCCACTGTGTCTGTCGTTGGCTCCTCCCGTCACAATATATATATATATAGAGAGAGAGAGAGAGAGAGAGAGATATAGTCTGGCGAGTAAACAAAAAAATATAATATATAATGTTTGGAAAATGGCACATCTATTTAAATATCTAAAAGTACACTCTTAACATCAGTCAGTCAAGCATTATAAATGTATTATGATAATCGAGTATTATTTAATGATATAACTTTAGCAATTAGAATTAAAACTTGGTAACCATGTATTAACAGTCATTTTAATGGAACTGGTGGTGGTGCTTTTTTGGTCATTCAGTGTTTCTGTAAAATATGGGGGGAAAACTATCAATAATACTGATGAGATAATAATCATACTATGAATTCTACTAAGAACAACATAAAACGCACTAAGGATTAACGAGCTGCTGGATTCATGAATATTAATCACATTGTCTGCGTTTGCGTGAACTGATTTGCTGAAATCAAACCAGGGACGATAATAGGTGAGCGCCAGCCAATGAGATTGTTGTTACGCGGAGAACCCGGCAGTTCTTAAAAGCTGAAGAAGGAAATCCGTTATTTTGACAGGAAAATACAACAAAGAATATCGTTTACATACCATGCAGAATTGAGGCACTACATGTAAGACTCTCTTTCGCTCTCTCTCTCTCTCTCTCTCTCTCTCTCTCTCTCTCTCTGCATGTGAGGAAAAAAGCAAAGCGACTTCGAGTCGTGCGCTTCACACTAGAGCTTATGGTACATCAAATACAGGTGCACTGCGCATCCATTCAGATGATTTGAAAAATAGCACAGATTGCTTGACGGAGAGTGAAACTCTGAAGCGCTCAGTCAGAGTGTTCGGAGATTGACAATATATCTGTGCTAAACTTATACATAGCCTCCAACTCACACACTGGCGAGTAAAATCTGAGCATTTATTAGCCAGTGGCTAATATTATATATCATTTAGTCGCCCAGGGTGAAGATTTAGTCACATACGCGAGTGATTTACAGGCAATGTGCTACCACATTTGTATTTATTCTATGCTGCTCTAAATAGTGGTTGCTTGTGGCAACACAGAACAACTTCCTGTGTTTGCATTCTGAGCAGCGAAGAAGAATTGATTTCCGATTTGCAGCTTTAAGCGAAGCTAGTGCGCATAACTATAACGTTAGGTCTTGTTTAAAAATGGTATCGGATCGGTACATGGGTTCAAGTACTCGCTGATACCGATGCCAGAATTTTTTGTGGTATTGGTGGAATTTCCGATACTAGTATCGGAATCAAAACAACCTTAATTACGACGAAGCTGGTATGTACTGCATTTTTATTATGGATGTTTTGATGTGTACTACTTACACAAATTTAGCAAATACATTCCTTATAAGCTTTCCATTGAAAAACAGCGATTTGTCGTCGATGCTTGAGGCTTAGACCTTCAGAATGATATATAGTTTGTCAAAATTAATTTTGTCACGTTTCATTTAATCTATTCGTAAACAATGACATGTGCAAACAGAGAGCGTTCAGTGCACTGGTGTCAGTCCTCTGTCGTGTGTGTCATGTGTTCCTGCCTCTTGTTTCCATATTTGGTCATGTTCCTGTCCTTGTTTAGCGTGATTATTAGTTAAGTGTTGTCCAGCTGTGTTTTAGTTATTATCTGTAATTGTCATGTGTATTTAGTTCCTGCCTGTTTAGTTAGTTGTCGTCTGGTCTACTCGTTATTCCCCGGTGTTCCTGTCTGTGTCAACCTTGCCTTGTCTTGCCCTGCCCTGATGTCACCATTAAAGACTATTATTTTGAAGTATCTCCTCGTCTGCGTGTTCGTCGTTCCTCCCTGCTGTGTGCACCGTGACAGCTGGCGTCCTGGTGCAGATTAACAGGTTAATGAATACAGTGTCATGCTTCACTCTCAAACTAAATGTGGTAGCATGTTGTTAATCATTTTATGGAAAACAATTTACCTCAGGATCTCCAGCTGACAGCTTGGACTCTTCAGTCCATCAGAAAGCAGCTTCACTCCAGAATCCTGCAGGTCATTGTTACTCAGGTCCAGCTCTCTCAGACGGGAGTTTGAGGATTGTAGAGCTGATGACAAGCTCTCACAAGACTGAGAAGTGAGATTACATATGGAAAACCTGAATGAGAAAAACAGTAATTGCACAGAGAATAAATCTTAGCAATGTGATTTTTAATGATTAATTTAACCCTCTGGGGTCGACAAACGCATATATGCATTTTGAGGTAGATTTTCCTGATAAGGCCGAAATGAGCTTGAATTACTCTGCCATTTTTGATTGTACAGATAAGAGCAATACACCATTCGAATCTGTAAGGGGTCTACTTTTATTTGTATACACTCATAATAAGAACTAAACTTTGTGCTTTTGAAGAATAAAGAAAACAAACAGGGTGTGCTCTCTGTCTTCTCCGTCTCCGCGAACTGCTTTTTGAAACACATCACTAAAATGAACTGTAACTCAGCAAATAATTCACACAGAGACATTTGAAATATATCTATAGAGAGCTTGACATGTCTACTGTTAAATGAAGCAAGTCTTACCGAAAACAAATATTCTGTGATAAAGTAATCCGTATGAAACCAAGGACATGTCCAGTTTTTCCGTCTGGTCTCATTATCTCTAATTAGGTCACACCCATGCGCTGCTCGCGCTATTGTTATTACAAATCTCCACGCGAGCCACGCGGCATGTAAACGCCCACACCACTGTAAACAAAGCTGCAACGCATTCATCTCAGATACTTTTCAGTTTTGGAAGAACGCGCTGAGAGGAAAAAGCCTTGTATTTACCCCAGAAGACGCGCGCTGAGAGGAAAAAGCCTTGTATTTACTGTCAGAAGACGCGCTGAGAGGAAAAAGCGTTGTTTACCTCACAAACAGAACGCGAGCGCAGCTGGAGCCGGCGGAGGAGGATATACTTTATACCGAGTAAGTAATGTTTCTCATTGGCATTCGATAATGTGTTGAACGCAATTAATAGTTGAACTTTTCCCAAACTATAACTCCAGAATAAAATGTGTAAAATCGAGTGCAACATTTGAAATATAATAGACAACCTTTCATTGCATTTAAATGTTGCACGACGTGAGGATAGTTATATGTTCTATGCTTTATTTATTTTGAATAGTAAAAATATGTAGGCCTATATATTATAATAAATATAATGTACTGTTTTTGCTGTACTTTGGATCAAATGAATGCAGGCTTGGTGAGCTGAAGACACTTCTTTAAAAAAAAACAAAGAAAAACATTACAAATCTTACTGTTTAAATAATTTGACTGGTAGTGTATGTATTGTCACCATGTTTGCTTTGTCTTTGTCCGTTCATTGTGTTGCTCACGTCTGTTTTGTGTTTTCTCATGCAGTTTCTGCTGTCTCCTGTTTTCCTGGGTTCCAGTTTCCTGCCACTGTTTTGGATATTTTGGATATTGCACCCACGATGTCTTGACTCTTCTGTTGTTTATTTGTTTGTTTGTTCCTAATAAACTGTTTAACTGCACTCGCAAGTGAATCTCAAGTTATTTTATGTGATAGTTATATGTATACACATTTCTTTTTTCCTCACATTCTTTCTTGTAACTCTTCTCTCTCAGTCACACACCTGACTGAATGGCTCATTATGGAGCTCATTATGCGGGCCTTTGTCTTCTCAGGTGTGAGTCACCCCCTCGCATAGAGCCTTTCCACTCAAAAAGTGACTTAGAAAATTTAAATCAATATATTGTTTTCTCTGAATGAGTGAGTTAGATTATTTTCAGATCATTTTGAAGCAAATATTCTAGGCTACAAGATCCAGTTCTCAAAAGTCTTGTGAACAAATGTTCTGTATGTGTTTTATGGCCTTATTTCAGTTACTTTAAAATTTTAGTTTTTTTTGAACCACGCATAAACGTTGTTTTCTCATAAACACAATCACGTACGTACATGCTGCTTACATATTATTGTAGCCCAGTTTGTGCTGAATACAGTGTTTTTAGACTTTAGCCATTAAAATGTTTATAAGCAACTGAAAAAAGCACAAATGTCAGGGCATGTCAAAATTTCTCCGGGGCCCCAAAACACCCTCAGACCCCAGAGGGTTAAGGGGGGGATCAATGATAGTGTTTGAAACCAAACCTCAGGATCTCCAGCTGACAGCTTGGACTCTTCAGTCCATCAGAAAGCTGCTTCACTCCTGAATTCTGCAGGTCATTATTACTCAGGTCCAGCTCTGTCAGACGGGAGTTTGAGGATTGTAGAGCTGATGACAAACTCTCACAAGACTGAGCAGTGAGATTACAGCCATACAGCCTGTAAAGAGAACCCCAAAAATACAAAAAACAGCCATATTAATGTGTTTATCAGGCTTATAATCTTGACTGCATGTTTGTCCTAAGTACAACATAAACATTAAAATGGTAGACATTAAAAGTACATTAAAATGGTATTAGTAACAGAAATGAGCACAAATGTCAGGGCATGTCAAAAAATCTACAAGGTCCAAAAAATCCCTCAGGATCAACTTTTGAGTGTTAAGTTTGCAGCAAATCAAACTGATTCATGAATAATTTGATCCAGTTCAACTCACTGACTCGGTGATCTGGTCACAGCGGTTCATGTTATCAACACACTGAATCTGTCTTACTGAAATGAGGCAAGTAATATAATATAAGAAAGTAATATAAATGTGTACAGAGGATTTGATTCATGAAGCGAAAATATAACTACTATAACAAATGCATAAAGAAAGAGAACGTGTTTTAAATTGACATGAAATTGTAAATTCTGTAACATCTGCTTATGATCCTTGATGGTCGTTGGGACTTTATGGCTTAAGGGACCCTTTTAGCCTTTGACTTTTGCATATAAATTACTGACCTGGCCTCAGCGTTTACATTTATATGGGTACTAAATTGCAGATGGTCTTTATCACTATCAAAAGGATGCAAAAGGATCGACTAAGTGTCCTTATCAAGCTTCAAAAACATTCCACAGAAGGGGGGGTGACCCCCCGGACCAGACTAGTCTGTCTCCACGATTTCAAATACACATCACACACACACACACACCTAAAGACATTTTCTCTATTTAGGCCATAATTAAGCAGTTATAAATGTATCTGGTATATGCATGTGTTGTTTGTATGTTTCCTTATTATATTAGCCTAGTTACCACTCGTTATTCGAATTAGTAAGCTCTTATCACTCATATTTAGAGGTATGAAGGTATCTCTGGTTTAATACCTTTCAGATGTCTCTTTCTTGATATCAAAATGATCTGCTCTTTATTCCTCACACAATGATGTACACTATGTGATCATGAAATGCATCACACTATTCTTACTGTACTGTGGGGAAAATTACACCAGTCTCCAGATCAGTCGTAAAACATGCAAACGAGGTGTCAAGTGGGACAAAGAACATTTTCCCGCTGAAACTATGAGCCTTGTTATTGGTCAAACTAACCAAAATGGGTGTTACAGGGAAACAGATAAAACTTCTCCCACACCAAAAAAACCAGGCTTCTCTTAACTGTCGGTGCCCCGGAGACACACTTATCACCTTGGAAACCTCACGGCTCCCCTTCCGGGGGAGTCCGATCTTCTGGAAGTTTTAAACTCAGTAACTTTGTCAACTCACTTCGGACTAATCACCCATGACTGGAATGACGAAGCTTTCACTCCTAAAGGAATTCATCAGGAATCTACGCACCAGGATGCTTTACTCAGCTCCCACAAAACCCATGCAAGTAACCGCTTGTTAACTATCTAGATGCGCTTCTAGGCTTCGACCCCTTTTAATTAAGGTGATGTGATTATCTGATGGTTCGTAACAGGTTGTAGTCAGCTGATGTTAAAATCCTGCCATACTCTCTCTTGCGTGCGCGAGCGCTCCTTCTCTCTCTCTCCCTCTCTCTCTTCTCTATCTCTCTCTCCATGCCTTCCTTGCGTTGGCATCCATGTTTAACGTGTGTATGTCTGTGTCTAGTTCTATGTTACATGTTCCCCTGTAGTGTAGTTTAATAAACATCCATATGTATTCACACTTGGTTGTCTGTGTCTGCTGCTCTCAGAACAAAGTCACTTTAACGTCCGGTCTTGCTACAATGCTCGGAGCAATGCTTCAGTAAGGAAATTATTTGTCGTGACCAGAGGAATAATTTTCCTTAGACTCAATAGAAGGGTCCGTACTGAGGACGAACTAATCATTTTATTGTACTATTAATACTACAGCTAATTCCTGAAGATGGATATATAAATGATAACCCGTTATGATTAATTATGTTCATCTCATAAAGCAGATATGCTACAATTGAAACAAACTGTTCAAAAGAATCACTTAAGGAAATTTAGGTATTATTTCATTTCTCAATTAAACTGCATTACAAAATTCAAAATTTTCCAGGATCAGGCTCCTCATCAGGTTTTTGAGTAGACATTGCCTGCCTTGTGTCCTTGGAGAAAAATCACTGATACATTCATTCTACAATATAAATGGTAAAATCTGCTAGCTGTAGTTATGAAATGCCAATTCATCCTCATATTGTAACATAGTAATTTAATGTCAAACCTCAGTGTGTTCAGCTGACAGTATGAACTCTTCAGTCCATCATACAGCAGCTTCACTCCTGAATCCTGCAGGTGATTGCTACCCAGGTCCAGCTCTGTCAGATGAGAGTCTGATGATTGGAGAGCTGAAGATACTGTTTCACAGCATTTCTCATCAAGACCACAGCCGTCAAATCTGCCAAAACAGAAGGTTATGCTGATTATTTTCTGATGTTCAGTGTTTCTGCAATAACTTATTGTACCCTTCATAATCAGGACAACAAGACATTTTACATTATTATACATATTTTGACAATTAATTGTTTAGTGATGGATAATAAAATATTCGATCAAACAGCAGTCAGTGAAATTACTCACAAGGCTTTTCTGCAGCATCTCACAGCTGGAACAAGTCTTGTAAAGCCTGATTGTTCTGAAGTGAACCTCTTTGGGTTGAACTCATCCAGAACCTTCTCTGACATCAGCAGTACGTAGGTCAGCATGGTGCACATTGAAGATGAGAGTTTTCTTCCTGGATTTTCATCTGAAATGAGGTATCTCTGGATTTCCTCATATAATGAATGATCCTTGAGCTCAAGTAAACAGTAGAATAGGTTGACTAAATCTTCATCTGAGATATCCTCATCTTGTTCTTGTTTAATATATTGACTTATTTGTCTGATGCTCTCTGTGGTGTCTTCAGTGCGTGTGATCAGACCTTTGAGCAGGTTTTGACTGGATTCCAGTGTAATGCCCATCAGAAACCGCAGGAACAGGTCCAGATGTCCTTTCTGACTCTTCATGGCTTTACCAACAGCCTTCTGCAGTAGCTCCTGCAATGTGATATTTTCTTCGGGCTCATCAAAGAAAAACTGAAGCTCCTGCATGTTCTTGTTCAGGTAACAGAGGAACACATGCACTGCAGCGAGGAACTCTTGAACACTCAGATGCACAAAGCTGAAAACCCTCTTGTAATGAAATACATTTTCCTTCTTAAAGATCTCAGCGATCATTCCTGTGAACTCAGTGTCTTTACTCACATCAATATCACACGCTTTCAGATCTTCCTCATAGAACACAATGTTTTCCTGCTTCAGCTGTTCAAACGCTAGCTTGGCTAACTTTGAAATAATTTCTCTGTTTGAATCTAAGTTCTTTGTAGATTCTCTTTCTGTCTTTTTGGCATATTTCTGGTTCTTAATGTTCATCTGTATCAGTAGGAAGTGGATGTACATTTCAGTGAGTGTTGTGCTGATGTTCTCTTCACTGTTGTTGATGAGAAGATCCTGAAGTACTGTTGCTGTGATCCAGCAGAACACAGGGATGTGGCACATGATGTAGAGACTACGAGACGTCTTAATGTGTTTGATGATTCTGGAGGCCAGACTCTCATCTGTGATTCTCTTTCTGAAGTACAGCTCCTTCTGTTGGTCAGTGAATCCTCGCACCTCAGTGAACAAACCCACATACTTAGAATCAATCTGATTGGCTGCTGCTGGTCGTGAGGTCACCCAGACCAGAGATGAAGGAAGTAGAGTCCCTTTGACCAGATTTGTGAACAGCACATCTACAGATGATTTTTCCTCAACATCGTTCACTATTCCGCTTTCAAATTCCAAAGGCAGGCGACTCTCATCAAGTCCATCAAATATAAAGGCAAGTTTACATTCCTCATATAACTTTGATTTTTCCATGTTCTTCAATTGAGGATAAAATTTCAGCAGAAACTCATGGAGATTGAACTCTCTGTCTTTAATGCAGTTAATCTCTCTGAATGGAAGCAGGAACACACAGTGTATATCCTGATTGGCTTCTCCTTCTGCCCAGTCCAGGATGAACTTGTGCACAGAGACAGTTTTTCCGATGCCAGCAACTCCCTTGGTCAGCACAATCTTCTTCTCATTGTTTTCCCTTAATAATTTAAATATATCATTGCATTTGATTGGTTTTTCCTGTGCTATTATTTTGTTCTTCTTGAAAGCATCATCAGTCTTCAGAATCTCATGTTTCTGATGAACCTCCTTCATATCTCCCTCTGTGATGAAGAGCTCTGTGTAAACAGCCTGGAGATCTGCTTCATTGTCTTCTGTGCCCTCAAAAATATGTTCAGCTTTCTTCTTCATGTTGGATTTGTGAGTTTCCAAGAATTCTTTCCGAATCAAATCTGCTGTTTTAAAAGATTATTAAGTTAATAAAACATAAGGGAAAAGCAAAAACAGATTTCATTTTTTAAAGACACATGACCAAGCTTCATCAGCATGATCTCTTCAGAATCAATTAAACATATTGTAATTAAATAAATTTTGAAAGTAACACCACAGATTTTAATAATACATAGATGGTGCATCTATAATACTTGAATGGGAGAAGTGCAGTGCACAATATGGTGGAATAGTCCCGCTTCTGAATAAAAGAGCCGGTTGTTAATTGGTAAAGTCATCGCATCACTGCAGCTGCACTAAGAAGCTCTGGTTGCTATAGAAACAGTCAGCATCCTGAGACGCTCTTAGGACTGTGCTGCTCAATGACTGGTCTAGCCTGAGAAATAAGCTTTTTTAACACTATCTGAGCATAAGAAAAAAATCTTATGAGACAATTGTCAGATTTCATTGTTGATTTCAAATGTAATCGCCAGCTTGGTGAACGGCTTTGGAAAAAATTGTTTCCCCATTCAGAGAGACAGGAGCTGCACCTGCATGACTGAAATAGCTGCTTGAGAGGCGTTTCAAAGAAGGCTGTCGAGTGAAATGAGGGACTTTGAGGGACTTAAAGGGACTTTGGTTATACAGTTTTGAGGTTTTCGATTGAATTAATTCACTAAACTTGTCATGTCTCTCATGGATTTAAGCATTCAGATCAAGTAATCCAGGAATATTTAACTGTTTTGAATGTGTAATTTGTAAACTCAGTACAGAGGACAGGGCTTCAGGAACAGCTGGCAGTGAATGCACTGTTTCTGTGTGTATAAGGTATACTGGTGTGGTCATTGCTGGTCACATACGGCTGAAGTTTCTGGCTGTTGAGGAGGTCAGTCTAGTTAGATCTGGTGATACAGTACATCACCTCTCACATTTCATCTCTGTTCTAATATTAATAATGCTCCCAACCCTGATCTGTCCAACATTACGAACAATGCCACTGCATGGAGGTGTTTATATTCATTGCCATTGATAATCTTACACTAACTGTGATTTATACAGAGAATATTATGAAAAAAAAAAAAAAAAATCAGTTTTGAATACGACTGATAAGACTGCACCTTGTTTTTCGGTGTGTTTCTCTGCCGTCTCTGAGATTTCTGTGAAGAGAGAGAAAAAGGACAGATGTAAAAAATGTGTGACAAAATATACAGATACATGAAAGAAAATTCTGTACAGTATGTCTGCATAAGAACAATATGACCATAAATGAACTGTGAGATTCAGAGGTCTCTCACAGACCTCCCTGTTATTCTCCTCCTGAGTGTATTATGAGTCACCATTCACTTCCCTTATGTTCAGTCACCATAGAGAACAATCTCACATAGCCTCCTGTGTATTTTTATGTTAAGTTATTTTTCAAGTGATGTATGTTTATTGTCCTTTTATTCCTACCTGCTGCGTTATTGTTTTTTTTCTTTGTTCAAGGTTATTCCATATTTGTTATTTCCAACTGTGTTAATGATTAAGAAATTATTCCTTTTATGGTTTTATCTTTGTACGCTCTTTGGGGAGACAACTTTCTATGCAATATATAAAATGTGTAAATGGCTCAATAAAGATTGAAGATTTAGGACATCATTACTGAACTGATGAGGAAGAGAAATCTAATTCTTACATGAACTTTAACAGGAACAGGGTTCACGATCACTCAGCATTATTACACTGGCTGCTAGTAAGCAGTGTGTCTCAGTGAGCACAGTTAAAGTGACAGTACCGTGTCCTGCAGTGCTGATGATGGTCACTGGACCTGTGAAGGTGTTTCCAGCGAGTACAGGAGCATTTACAGCTGCTCCCATCTGAGCTTTCACATCAACACTGACTCCAGTGTGAGGACTGCTGCTCGTCTGAGCTGGAATACAGAGAGATTCATTACATTTCCTAAATGACAACTTCAACATTAATGATATTCTGTTCTTCATTACCTTCCTCGAGTTTCAGCTTTTTTCTTTCCGGCTCATCTCGTGTCACACAATCCTGCTCACCAGATGCCATCGTCTTCACCGACTCGCTGCTGTTGGACTGGAAGAAGAAGGTTTTTAATCGCTCTAATGTCACCAGACACTTTCCAGAAATAAATAAGCAACTATTTGAAAATAAACAAGTAAATAAAATATAGCAGCAGTTATAAAATATGAGTTATTAAATGTCTGGATGTGTTGTTCACTATATTTAAAGAAACAAATACTGGGTTTTGTTCACCAAGAATCATGTAAAATAATGATAAAATAATAAAATGAACAGGAGAACTTCTCCCTAAACGCCTGCTAATTGAACATGTTCACAGCTGTAGTAGTGTTTGTGTTGTTTCTCTGTTCTTCAGTGAATCTGCTTGTTAACAGCTGTTCATCAGCGTCTGAATTCATCGTGTGTTCATTCTCTCTGTCAGGGGGACTATATCAGTAAACTCATGTAGGACACTGATTCTTCAGACACGGGACAAAACATGTCCAGCAATTCTAACTGCTATTAGCTTTAAAACTGGAAATATGTTCAATTGTAAATGTTATGAAGGATTAATAACAGAATGCTTTTAACACAATTATCCCCTTCAATTTAATTTGATCATTATTATGTGAAATCTATGACACTTATTGTCTTCTCACTACTAGAATCTAAAACCGTGTGTCCACAGAGAAGGGTTCAATCATTCATATGCTATAAAATGGATAAAAATGTTTTTAATGATGAAAAACAGCTTGTTTTATCAAAAGCAACACTTAAGATCTCATATCAAAGCAAGGTTGTTTTTCAGTGACGCATGCGTGTTTCATAAGGTTTCAAAGCCGTGTCCGCACTTTTAGTCAGCACCGTCAGACATTGATTAAGATGTAATAAAATCAGGGAATATCAGGGGCAGCTGTGGCTCTAAAGGACCCCTCGTCACAGTCCTCCTCTGCAGAGTACATCACTGTCAGACAGACTCTGGTCAGATTAATATGTTTAGAATATTTTAAATCCTAATGTTAATATTTCCTGTCACAACCATGATATGTCAACACCATCCTCCAGTTTCTGAGGAAATTATTTGAAATATTTAGATCATTTTATTCTCCTGAAGCAGTTCCATTAGCATCAAGCATCAACTGAGAAAACAACATGGTTGCTTGTGAATATTTTAAATCCTAATGTTAAAGGGGTGGTTTACTGCAATTTCACTTTTTTCATTTTAAATAGTGTGTAATGTTGCTGTTGGTGCATGAACAGTATCTGCAAAGTTGCTGCGCTGAAAGTTCAACGTAAGAGGAGATATCGTCTTTTAAAAATCAGGAAGTTTAATGCCTACAAAAACGACTCATATGGGACTACAATGAGATACTTCCCGGGTTGCATACGTAACAAACCCATAAATTTGCATCAAACCCCTCCCTCCGGAACATGCCAAAAAGGGGGCGAGGTCATGTTCTGCGGCTGTGTCGAAGAGGAAGAGTTATAGTGAAGAGTTGTAGCCATGTCGTCGAAACGGTGTTATTTTCACCCAGCTGTCAGGTCTTCTGTGTTCGGGCTTCCCGTTCGTCAACAATGGTTAAGATTTATGTTTGATTATGTTCCTGACAATTACTATCCTAATTTAGCTCTCTGTGCTGCGCATTTTACGGAAGACAGCTTCCAGAATCTACACGAGTTCAATGCCGGATTCACACAGAAACTATTACTAAAACATGGAGCGGTTCCAACTTTAAAAACAGAGGCAGCAGTTGTTGGGCCACAACCTGTAAGTAAGATTTCATCATTTTAAATGTATTTGCATGTATAATTTCAGACGTAATGTTTAAGTTTTATAAAGGACGTAAACAAATGCCAACGCTGGCTTTAGTAGCCAGTTAGTTAAATGATGTTTCGTGTGTCTATGACAAACACGTACAAACATTTTCGACCCGAATTTGTAATTATGTTCTAATTTTGTAAATGTATTTTCCATGTATACTTTATGACTCAATTTTTTGATTTGATCAAGAACGTAAACACAAGCCAACACTGTTCGGTTATAGTAGCCAGTTAGTTCGATGCTATTTTGTGTGTATAAGACAAACGTGTACGAACTTCAAAAATTATATGTAATCACAACAGCAAACTTCCATTCAGAAACGTTTGTAAGAGCCGTGCTTGCAGAAGTTCTGCTTGACTCTCTTCATTACCGCTTTCTGGGTCTGATTCTGGCTCAAACTGATACGGCAATATTGACACCATTATTTACATTTGACCGCAGCACATGCAGCTGTCGCCCGTGAAGGTAATGGGAGTGAAGTTTCCGGACAGTGTGCAGTACGCAGTTTAGCCAATCACAACACACCGGCCCAAATAACCAATCTGAACCCATTGCCTGTTTCTGAGGGAGTGGTTTCAGAGAATCAGGAAGATAACCGGTCGTTCAAATGACAGGAGAAAGCGGCTTACAATAAAGGTGAAATATATGAAAAATAAGGCGTTTTTTAACAAACGAAACACAAAGACATGTTATATTGCACCCCATAAACACAATCGAGCAAAGAAAAAAAGCAGTAAACCACCCCTTTAATATTTCCTGTCACAGCCATGATATGAACACCATCCTCCAGTTTCTGAGGAAATTATTTGAAATATTTAGATCATTTTATTCCTCTGAAGCAGTTCCATTAGCATCTAGCATCAACTGAGAAAACAACATGGTTGCTACATGAACTCTATTTGTTTTGTGAAATAAATGCTAAATTTGTCAACACTAAGATTTTCTGTGTGACGGTGGAGACGGGCCGATGACGGAGTCGACATTCAACGTGAAGTCCTCATATTTGTGTGGTTTCAAGTCATTTTTAATTATATTAAATATAAAATAGTATTTAATTTTTCTAATAATGTATGAATACTAAACATGCGACCTGACCACACATATTGCTTTTATGGACTGATAATCATCACTTCTAGCAGAGTTAGTGTTGAGCGAACACAAAACACTGGATAAAACACATCTACACATGATACAGTTCACTTGTGTTCTGATCATTTCTGGATCATTTGTTAAGATGTTTAAATGTGAATATTAAGATCCTGGTGAATGTAAATGATAGAGGTAACGACTGATTGTTTCATTTGTTCATTTAACTGTTTTTAAAAGTTACCTTGTTACTTCAGCAGATGCACAGCAGACATACTGTTCTGAGATGAGAGAAAATAGATCGTTTGTGTTCCAATGATATACCAAAATACTTGTAGATCAGGAATCAGAAGAGGATCTGTGTTGCTGCTTCTCCTGTTCCTCCTGAAAACAGAATGAAAATCAGTTTGTTACAAAACTCTTTCTTTACTGAAACATTACACACACACTTCATCATAAATAAAGCATCTTTACTTTACTTGTCCGCTCGATTTCAGTTCTCTTCTGTACGAAGCAGCAGAGTTTGGTATTAGCAGGCGAGCTCTTAGTGTTTATTTCAGATGTTGTGTAAAGCAGAAGTGTGTGTAGCTGTGAAGGAATCTCTGAAGTTATGAGGAGTGCTAGAAGTGCGTAAACATTCACCTCAGTATACATCTTCTCTAATATTAAATATAAGACGATAATGGCGCTAAACACGCATGTAAATAACACGCACATCACTCTTTATGAAGTGAATCAGAAGAGCAGCGGTTCCTGATGTTACGATCAAAACCGTGTTGAAAAGCTTCGAGTAATGAAGCTTTCTCCGATACAGCTGTGTTGAGCTTCGCTGCTTCAGAACGCTTCACTAGCAGCGACAACATTATCACAATATGACAGATAAACACAGATCTATCAACTTACTCATGCTCCACTCGCAGAAGTGAAACTGAAAGTAACCCGAACCCGCTCCGGCGGAAGTGACGTAGCGCTCTGTACACTACACTCACAACAGTAACTTCCGCAAGAAAACTTAATGACTTGTATAGCAACAAGGTTAATGGAGCTTTCGTGCGCTCGAGAGCTAAGTGTATAGAAAAGGGCGAGAGAAACACAGCATATTTTTTTGCCCTTGAAAAAAAAAGTAATTTTAAGAAAAAAATCATTGTCAGCATTATGTATTAATAACTCCATATGTGAGGACCCTAAATTAATTTCAGAATTAGTTTTTTATGAAACATTATACCAATCCGACTTTAATTATGATATCTGCAAAGCGTTTACTGATAATATTCAAAATGTTATTCCATTGATAAATAATGACTTTAAAAATCTTTGTGATTCTGATCTTAAAACAGAATAATTACAGTTAGCTCTCCGACATATGAAAACAGGTAAGAGTCCAGGACCTGATGGGCTTTCGATTTAATATTTTAGAAGAGCCACTTTTCTTAATGTTCAATGATTGTATTAAAAAGAAGGAATTGGCGACAGCTCTGAAACAAGGCTTAATCTCCCTGATCCTGAAGACAGATGAGGATCTCTTGGAGATTGATAACTTGAGACCCATCACTCTCTTGAACACAGATTACAAACTGACTGCATTAATATATGCCAGAAGATTCAAATCAGGACTAGATCAAATTATTAATGAATCTTTATAAAAAATAGACATATTAGTAACAATATTCGTCTTATTTTTGATCTTTTAGACTATTCTGAGCAGATAGAGTCAGGGGCTCTTATTTTATTTTTAGGTTTTTGTAAAGCCTTCGATGCAATTGAACATGGCTTGTTACTTCACTCTCTGAAAGTTTTTGGGTTTGGGAATAATTTCATTGATATTCTAGAAATGTTTAACAATGATATTAATAGTTCTATTATTCTGAATACGGGAACCTCTAAAATCCATCGTGGTGTACGCCAAGGTCGTCCGATTCCCCCCTTTCTGCTTTTATTAGTTGCTGAACTTCTCTCTGTTCAAATTTTAAACAATCAAAGTATTTTGGGATTAAAAATAATTAAATATTTGATAGAGAAGTCCAAATTTCTCAGTTGGCAGATGACACTGCTTTATTTCTGAAAGATAAAAGTCAAGTGAATACAGCCCTGGATTGTATTTCCAGATTTACTAAATCTTCTGGTCTAAAGCTTAATCTTCATAAATGTGAAATTTTATTCATACACAATTCTGTAGACTTATCTATTGAAAATATACCAGTAAAAGACTCTGTTAAATATCTGTGAACAATTCAATTTTATGTCAAAGATCAAGAAAACTAATCATATCTTGAAAAATCATAATTTGAAGATCAATGTACCTCATTTATTGATGAATGAAGAAGTTTCAGAGATGTATATATAAAATGTACTAGATGTATTTATAAAACTGCGTCAAAATTATCAAAATGTTGTATAGCAATCGTCTACTTTCTGCTG
>NC_081157.1:55114334-55180936 GCF_012432095.1 Onychostoma macrolepis | reverse complement strand
TGACATGGTCTCCGCTGACAGTCAGGGATGTGTTGTGGTTGTTCCTGGGTGCAGGGTATCACACACACACACACACACACACACACAACCACCAGATGCCTTGCGTTCAATTCAAGTGGCGGTCTAAAACAATTAATTTAATAGAAAACTATGTGAATGGCGCTCTGTTCGCGGCAGGCTTTTCTGTCAGCTGTATTTAAATGCGAGTCTGGGTTTCCCAGCGCGCAGTGTCACGTGTCAAAATAAACAACACGTGCTGTCAGTGATTTCTGCCTCTAGAGGCCGCTCTCGTGCTGTATAATGCCAGCGGACCCTTCTCAGCCACTCCAGCAACAGTTGCAAACCGGAAAACTATCGGCATGGATTTTCCGATTGGACAATATTTGGCTGCGATTTTACAACTATTTGAAAATCTGGAATCTGAGGGTGCAAAAAAAATCTAAATATTGAGAAAATCTCCTTTAAAATTGTCCAAATGAAGTTCTTAGTAATGCATATTACTAATCAAAAATTAAGTTTTGATATATTTACAGTAGGACATTTACAAAATATCTTCATGGAACATGATATTTACTTAATATCCTAATGATAATATCCAATAATTTATTGTATTTTTGGGTATTGCTACAAATATACCCCAGCGTCACACCCCAGCCAACATGTATATGTGGGCCCCACATGGTTTATGCTGGGTCTACATGGGTACCAAGTGGGCATGGTCCCAAAATGGGCATCTTATCTGGGGCCCACTTGGGTCAAAAACAGATGGGCTCCCTATGTGGGTCCTAGTTGGGTCACAAATGGGAAATGAGTGCATGGGCTCGAAATGGGCAACACAAATGGGGCCCATATGGGTTTAACCAATGGGTTAGACGTGGGCAAATACAATCAATCCCATATAGGCTGCCTACACTGGCCCAAGGTAAAACCCACATAGGCAACGCCTATATGGGTTCAGAATGGGGAAACACATATGGGGCCCTCTTGGTCAAACCATATGGGTAAAACATGGGCAAACACAATCATTCCCATATAGGTTGCCTACACTGGCCCAAGGTAGCACCCACATAGGCAACTTCTATATGGGTTCTGATGGAGAAGTGCAAACGGGGCCCTCTTGGTCAAACCATATGAGTAAAACATGGGCAAACACAATCATTCCCATATAGGCTGCCTACACTGGCCCAAGGTAGTACCCACAAAGGCAAACTCTATATGGGTTCTGAATGGGGAAACACGCACGGAGCCCTCTTTGCCAAACTATATGGGTCAGACATGGGCAAACACAATCAGTCCCATATAGGTTGGCTACATGGGCTTAAGGTAGTACCCACATGGGTAATCTCTGTATGGGTTGTGAATGGGGAAATACATATGGGGTAGTGATGGGTCATTCATGAATGATCTGTTCATTATGTCTGTCATGTGACAAATGAATGAAAGACTTTGAAGGTAAAGTAATTATTTATCTTCCCCATAAAGTATATTTGGCTGCATTATAATGATTTCCTAATTTGGAATATGATCAAGATTGTGTAGGTGGATGTGTTCGGGGAATTTGGCTGGTAAAAATATAATATGTAACGCTACTTAAATGATTGAAACGACTTAAATAAAGATTTGTTCATTTTGATGAACGAGATCAAAGGAAAGAGTCAGTAAGATCAGAACTAATTCGAACTATCGAAGATCACTAATATGGGGCCCTCTTGGGTAAGACATAAGCATTCTGGATAAGACATGAGCAAACATAATCATAATCAACAAATCATATATAGGCTGACTACATGGGCCCTAGGCTGTACACAAATAGATACAGATTGGGCAGTGTGTTTGGGATCTATGTGAGTACAGTATTGACTTTATTCTCCAGAGAAACAAGCGCGTCACCATCTTCAGAATATTGTCTTTGAACTTGTGCGGTAGCTCTGTATATTTCTATGGCATCGCTGTGTAAGTTATTTAGTTGGTAAAGTAGTTTTATGTATTGTAGAGTTAACGAAAGTTATCGTAAACATTGTAATGTTTAAAGCAAATGTCTTGACAAATGTCAGTTGACCAGGAAGATTTTAAAACAAGCGGTTCATTTATAAATCTGTCTGATCACAGAAGATGGCAAACACAGCACTAAAAAGGGGCGGGGCTAAGGTGAAAAGGCAACTCCAGACCTGGAGGGCCGGAGTATAGCAGACTTTAATTTCAACAAACACACTTGTCTCTAATTCACAAATAATTTTGAACACTGTGATTAGCTTGTTTGGTGTGTTTGGTTAGAGATAGAACTAAACTCAACAGTACATTTAGAATTGTTGGAAGAGTTCTTTGATCATTTATGACCCCTTCCTCACCCTGCCATCTCTGCATCTCCTCCTTCTCCCCAAAAGGGTTCACTCAAAGTTCATTAAGAATATGTAAATACCACATATCATGTATCTTGTGAACCTGTTGTTTTTCCCCTTCATGTTTGGTATCATTTTAAAGGTCTCGGGCGATGGGTAAACTGGTCTCAATTTCACAGCAGTCACTTATATTATGGGAAATATTGGAAACTTAAGTTAACTCTGTGCTTCTGTTGTGGGGGCGGTCTCCTTTCAAAACCTGATAAGCATTGCTCTACAGGTGTGACCATTTGGGGCACGAGAACAGCTCCTAGAGAGGTTTCTCATTCCCCATACATAGATCTAATCTGTTTTGGGGCAGAGAATAAATGTTTATGGGCCTTTTGTTCTGGTAGTATTTAAGGGAAAGTTGCAAATCAGTCAGGACGATTTGTAGCCAGATCAGCCCGTAGTGTGGAGGGTATTTAATATGTTCCATACTATGTATCTTCTTCTAGAAGCCAGGTAAACATTTTGTTCTTAGATTCATCTTTGAACAACTGTTATGTATTTTCTTATTTTTGAATTGGCTTCTTATTGTTTTATTATGTAATTGGCAAGATCGTTTACCTGAGTAATAATAAATTGTTATATTTGATTTATTCTGATCTCTTCTGAAATCATTTTTCAAGTAGATTAATGGTAGGGGTATTTCCGCAAATCTGCGTTCAGGACTGATCACACCAAAGCACTAATGGATGAACCATGGGGAGCACCATGAAGGAGACTTTGGATTTCTGACTGTCGCTGGCTTAACACGGTGTAGCTCTCGTGGTTATAGGAAAAATACACTCTTTGTTATGCATGCAGGCGCAGCTCACTTAAAGGTATTATAACCGCTCTGCACCCTCTGAGTAAATTCACAACTGACGAGTTTGTGTCGTGGATTCACTAAATAATCGGCCGAAGTGTAATTCCTATGCGATACCTTGTCCCTAATGAACGAAGAATTGAAAGTATGAGATTTTCGGAATAATCAAATATCTAAGTTAATGTACAATCGATATCTGTGATCAGTTTAATCATAAATATTGTCTAAATTTAATGATCACTTGAAATTGGAGTCAGATCAAGCACGGAGTTAGACTAAAATTGAAACTAGATCCTGATAAATTCAGAAGTGCAAGTAAAAGACCGAATACGCGTTAGACCTTCGACCAGGCCGCTGGATTCCGTTGTTTGGGCTAGCGGGTGGAGCCTTACAGTTGGTGACCCCGACGTGATCTCCCGTTTCATATCGGCGAGGGTCTTTTCAGCGCAATGTCTAAAAAAGCTCCGGAAATAGGTTTGAGCTTCTTGCTTTTCTCCAGCTGCTGCGGTAAGTCACTTCTTATTTACCTTTTTAGAATTATTGAGGGAAAGTTTAAACGCACCCCATATAGACACATTTGTAGAATGAGTCGAATACTCATCATTAGACCGGAGACCGTAGAAATCCGGTGGGAATAAGAATTAGACAAAATCACATGATTCGACAGGGACATGATAGCAGCAGAGTAGATGAGGAACGAAGTCTCTTGAACCAAAATTAAAATTAGAATAACATCATCCAAATTTTATTCTGGTGCTCAACAGAGGGCTGTAAATTGCAACCTAAATTCTGAGATGAATAATTTCCTGTCACTATTGTCTATTGGCCTTACAATAATAACTTTGCCACATTTGAAAAGCAAACATTTATGTGCAAAGAATTTAAGAGAAATTGTGATTAGATGAACTAAAAAGATAATTAATTTATCACTGGAATCTTTTGTATGTGAAAGTGAAGTCGGGCAAGACAGAGCAATGAAATTAAAAATTTGAGAACTTTAAAAGAAACTCTAATCTGGCAAACAATATGTCTCAGTCCGAGAGAACTGCTGCTTCCATGCAGAAGTCTCGGTCACTGTAAAATGAAGAGACATTAGAAATTCAAAATCTAATGTAATGCACACAATGACAATTTTGATGAGGCTTGTAGCCAGGCCTGAGGGTTAAACCCATTCAGAAGACATGCACTACTTTTCCTGTGGGAGAATTAGTTAAACAGTCAAATTAATCAAACTAAATATATTGAAAATATCTGAGATCACAATATTTGGCTCAACAACACTGTTCAAAGCTCAGTCTTAACAAATACAGCCTATAGCTTGGGTTTATTTTAGATTTGACAAAAATCACTACACATTTGTTTGATTCTTAGTCTTTGTCTTTAAGCAGACAGACAAACATGAAGAGGCCATAAATCTAAAGCAACATGTGTACTCTGCATTTGCATTTGCTCTGGGTTTGTCCAACCCCCAAACTTTCTTATACTCAAAGAGATTCTCAAGATAATCAAGTTAGTGACGTCTTAGCTCATAAGAAAATTGTGTCCAATCCCATGATTGTAGTCACAAAATCTTCAGATTGAGCAATGATTTGGCCTGTGCCCTCAGTATGTGCTTGCAGTTCATTGAATGTTTACAGCAGCACAATCCACAACTGGCTTCCAGTTTGGTCTGCTTCTGTGCACATGATGCACATGCTAGGACTGCTGTAGCCACAGAGACAAATCTTCAAAAAGATCAGTGAGATGATAACCAGTCTAAACAAGTTGCTCAGGAGGCCCTCCAGAGACCAGTAATAAAAGTATTTTAATTCATACTATTTTTAATGTAATATAACTCATATTATAACAACCTTATAATATATTATATTACAATGGCCAGGCATGGCCTTAATCTCATGTTGATTCAACATTAATTTAGAAGAAGAAAGAAAGTTGTAGAAGAATAAGAGGAATGATCAGAATGTAGAAAGAGGGAATGTGTACGAAGAAAGAAGTTGGGAACACTATTAGTGTTGGAAGATTGGAAAGAGAAACACAGAAGGTGGTGAGAAGCAAGAATTGTTAGAAAGGAAAATGAAAGGAATAATGATCAAACTAATGAGAAAGAGCTTCTTCATCTTCTATTTGTGTAAGAATCTTCAAGAAGAAAAATAACATGACCAGAATTTGCTAATCTGATTACAATATCTTGAATAGGCCAAATCCATCCAAGGCCATAAGATGTTTTAAATTTGATTTCATTGATTTGCAACCCAGTAACAAGGGAAGGTATAAGTTTTGTCTTTTCCCTTGCAACAAAACCACAAACACAGTGGTGCAAGTGTTAGCAAACTAAACCATCCCTCTCTGGGAAGGACAACGCATATATGGAATCTGATCAGAGAACTCATTTTTACTGGACATGTGATTAAAGTTGTGTGTAATGTTAAAATCAGGCAGAAATTCACAAGTCTTCACAGACTGCAGAGATGGAAATGGTCAAATTTATGAAGAGAATAAGAAAATATTAATTGCTAAGCTAACATTGCAGCACCAAACCTGACAAGCTAATGCCCTGAAAACAGATCTGACTAATGTAAACAGTAGCATTTAGAAGTTAAATTTCCCAGCAGATCTGGGTGTCATGATGCCTGTAACACAGCAGACTGTGTAAACTCAGCTGTAGCAGCCGCTTAAGGTGCAACATGCTTAGACTGTGCTGAAACACTAGCTTCTAGATCTGACCATTAACACTGTTTATTTTGGACTTTTGTTTGCAAAACATGATCATGATAATGATATATGCCTTTGTAAACTAAAACAAATTTGCTCCTGATGATATGCAATCTTGGATCACAACCATCTGCATTAACTGTATGGCTGTGGCCATTACAGGAAAATTAAGATCCACCAGTCTTCAAGCAAATTGTGAAAAGGCTCAAGATTAGGCTGTTTTTCTCTCTGTCTGTTTCCCTTTCAGACTGACTGCCATCTCTGAGGGACAAATTCCACAAGGGTGTCTGGTCCCACCTACAACAACTTGCACGCACACAACAAGGAGACGGGGTGTAGATACTTCAAGGGTCATTCACATCTCATAGCAATACACAAGTAGTTACATGACCTCCCAGTGTAGTGCCGGAACAAAAATTATACAACACAGATTATGGTAGGCCAGACATCACCCATCTCCTACACACAAACATACAGAACACACTTTCATTATTGCTTACTAGGTATTGAACATAAGGACATCCAGGTCTAAACTACTCACAGCATTCAAACCTATCAAGCATTATTGACTTCATACATATAGGTCAAAGGAAATTATTTTTTTATAATTTCATTTCAATGATGGCAAACATTTTTGCAATTTTAAAACCTTGTGCAAATTGTATGGTCTTATGAACGTGCATATATGTAAACACTGTAATGTGCATAGGACTTGCATGGCTACAGTCACACATCAATTAATTTAAATTATATTTACAAATTCTAAGATGAGACCTATTCAGCAATACAACTGGTCTCTTAGGACAAAATATTTATCATGTCCAATCATTGGCATTGTTGTGAACTAGGGGGCCCACTAGTTTGCAGCATATGTCTAATGGCAATGCAAATTTATCTAAATAAATAAGATCTGATATGAATATTCAAACCTACATTATCAAGTGTGACTTAGTCTGCACATCAAATGCACCGAGAATGATTGAAAAAGTTGAACTACAGATTTTAAATCTCTCTTTCTGTTAATCACATTCTCTGATTGACCTAATTAAAACCTTAGGTCTGCATTAATGCTTCATAATTAAAACAATATAGACAATTTTATGATGGTAATTATGAAATTGTATATTTTTATGTTTAATTATGTGACATATTTTAATTATGCATACCACTGGTAAATATACTGGTTATATTGATTTTGCTACTTCCCTTTTCTTCACCCAGACCAAGAACCTAAATCCAAATTACAATATTTAGTGGTAATAAATAATCTGGTAACCAAATGAGACCTGTCCACTAAATATTTGACTCTGAAAAATGGAGACCTTATTTACCACTGCACTTTTGACATGATTGTTATTTTGTGTATTTTTGTTTATCGTATAACCCTCTTTTCATCCCACAACATCACCAAAGTCATGAGTGTTTAGTTATTGCATGGTCACTCAGAAGTTGTTTAGATGTCTCGCATGTATTGGAGTATCGTCAGTGAAATGATTCCTTCACCTATGGAGATCTGACAAATTCGGCAAATCACACCTTCTACCTGAAGGTGACTGAAGGCTTCTCAGTGGGTCAGATAAACATCCTGGGGAGGACGGCACTGGACACAGATGTTTCCCCAGAATAGAAGGACACTTTCAACTCGCTTGATCAACTCAACGGACCTGATACAAGAAGTAATCCTACAGACTGATTATCATCACAGCCAGTGCAGGTGGAAACACACCTGACCAAAAGACTGCAGCAACAAAGGATGCTTACGCCCAAAAGACTGGGCGTGTCATTGATGTGTATTTTGCAGTGCTTTCCTCAACCTGTCTTAATGTTGTCATTTCAGGTGACCACTCTGCTCCTGTATGCAACAACTAGTGCTGCCCACTCTGCAAAGACTTATAATGAACATCATGCGGAAATCATCTGATTATGGTCCCTTAGGTACCACTCAACGTTTGTCCCAAGGCACCAAGGGATGGACTGTAGGGAGTGAAATTATTTCCTTTACGAAATTAACTCAGGAACTCACAGATACCATGCAATAAAGCCATGAAACTAACCTGGAGAAGAGATCTCCAAAGACAACAAAAGATCTCCAAAGAGAACAGACAACACCACCCTAACCAAACTTATCTTCTTTGATCATTTATGACCCCCTTCCTCACCCTGCCATCTCTGCATCTCCCTCCTTCTCCCCAAAAGGGTTCACTCAAAGTTCATTAAGAATATGCAAATACCACATATCATGTATCTTGTGAACCTGTTGTTTTTCCCCTTCATGTTTGGTATCATTTTAAAGGTCTCGGTGCGATGGGTAAACTGGTCTCAATTTCACAGCAGTCACTTATATTATGGGAAATATTGGAAACTTAAGTTAACTCTGTGCTTCTGTTGTGGGTCGGTCTCCTTTCAAAACCTGATAAGCATTGCTCTACAGGTGTGACCATTTGGGGCACGAGAACAGCTCCTAGAGAGGTTTCTCATCCCCCATACATAGATCTAATCTGTTTTGGGGCAGAGAATAAATGTTTATGGGCCTTTTGTTCTGGTAGTATTTAAGGGAAAGTTGCAAATCAGTCAGGGCGATTTGTAGCCAGATCAGCCCGTAGTGTGGAGGGTATTTAATATGTTCCATACTATGTATCTTCTTCTCGAAGCCAGGTAAACATTTTGTTCTTAGATTCATCTTTGAACAACTGTTATGTATTTTCTTATTTTTGAATTGGCTTCTTATTGTTTTATTATGTAATTGGCAAGATACGTTTACCTGAGTAATAATAAATTGTTATATTTGATTTATTCTGATCTCTTCTGAAATCATTTTTTCAAGTAGATTAATGGTAGGGGTATTTCCAAATCTGCGTTCAGGACTGATCACACCAAAGCACTAATGGATGAACCATGGGGAGCACCATGAAGGAGACTTTGGATTTCTGACTGTCGCTGGCTTAACACGGTGTAGCTCTCGTGGTTATAGGAAAAATACACTCTTTGTTATGCGCATGCAGGCGCAGCTCACTTAAAGGTATTATAACCGCTCTGCACCCTCTGAGTAAGTTCACAACTGACGAGTTTGTGTCGTGGATTCACTAAATAATCGGCGAAGTGTAATTCCTATCGATACCTAGTCCCTAATGAGCGAAGAATTGAAAGTATGAGATTTTCGAATAATCAAATATCTAAGTTAATGTACAATCGATATCTGTGATCAGTTTAATTATAAATATTGTCTAAATTTAATGATCACTTGAAATTGGAGTCAGATCAAGCACGGAGTTAGACTAAAATTGAAACTAGATCCTGATAAATTCAGAAGCGCAAGTAAAAGACCGAATACGCGTTAGACCTTCGACCAGGCCGCTGGATTCCGTTGTTTGGGCTAGCGGGTGGATCCTTACACTGCTTTAAATTATTTTTTTCCACATCAATCTACACTCCATACACCATACTGACAAAGCAAAAACAGAATTGTCACAACTTCGTAAATGTATTAAAATAAAAACTGACATAAGTATTCAGTAACTAAATATTTAGCTGAAGAACCTTTAGTCTCAAGTTTTTTTGTTTTTGTTTGATGCGACAAGCTTTGCTCATCAGTATTTGGCAATTATCTGCCATCCTTCTCATCTCTTCACCTCTCAAGCTCTGTCAGGTTGGATGGGGGCGGATGCACATTTTCAGGTTTCTCCCGAAATATTTGATTTTTTTACATATCAAAACTGCTGTGGCAGAAAAAAGGTTTGGAAACCCTGATTTAATCGTTCAGACCATTTTTTTTATTATTATTTATTCAAGATTAAACATTTTAAATAGACTGCAGCCATTTAACATTTTGTCAGAACTTCAAGTAAATTACATTTTATTTTTAGTTGTCTGATCAGAATCGTGATGTCTGAAACCAAAAAAAATTGGAATTCTCTATGCATCCAGAATCATGCAGCTCTAACTTATGTCATTATTTAATCACCCTCAAGTTGCTGCAAACCTGTATGAATTTCATTATTCTGCTCAACACAAAAGATATTTTGAAAACGGTTGTGGGGTACCATGGACTTCATATTATTTTTTTCATACTGTGGAGGTCAATGGTGCCTCACAAAAAAAAAAAAAAAAAAACTTTATTATGCATTATTTTGTCGATCTATTCCGTCCATGTCAGAGAATCTGAACATGAGAAACTACCTAACGGAAAAATATCTAAAATGCATATGCATACATTATAAGCTGATTTTGTGATTACAAATTGAAATCAGAATTTTCTGAATAAATAAACAGTAATTCTCTATTAATTTACCCTTCCAGTGATATTCCAATACATTGATCATTCCAATTGAAGTTTTTTTCTTATGGTATTTTAACCATATGTTATGTTTATGGTAAGTAGCATAATATTTCACGTTTACTAAACACATCCTAAAAAAGTTGAATGGCATAAACACTTTGGTTTTTACTCTGTTGTTTTCCTTACTGTAGGGGAGGGCAGCATCCTCATACATCATCTTCCTGAATTTTTTTTAAATGTCCTTTCTTTTTTTGTTTATTTTTTTATTTTATTTTAGTATAACCAAGATTCAGCTAAGCACAAAAGTGCTAATTTGATGTTCTTCTATAGCTGTATATCTAAAAAAATAAATATTTGTTTTGCAGAGGCTCTTAAGAAGACTGCACTGATGTCAAAGGTCAACCAGCAAGAAGCTGAGGGGGAACTCTCAAAATTGGTACAAGAGACAGAGGAGGACTGAGGGTGTCTAGAATGCACAAATGTCTGTCTGCAGTGTAAGCAGTACTGAAAAATGTATAGTTGCTGCTGCTTCTAACTGTCCCCAATTTTTTTTTTTTTTTTCTTGTGCAAATGTTCAAAGCTTTCAGTAAACACTGGTTCAAATACAGGTTCAAAATGTGTGTTAACTTTAACAGTTACATTATTTTTAACAATTAGGTATCAGAATATAGCATAATATGATGGGTAGTTTCAATAAATTTGAAATTTTAAGCATATTGTCTTGTTGGGCCTACCCTAACACCCAGATAGGTATTGCATATGATCTCTTGTTGGGCCCCACCTAAAACCCAGGAAAATCCTGCATAAAACCCACATGGGTAAGCTGCACAGGGCCAACATGGAACCCGTGGACAAACCCACTTACAACCCATATTTAGATGGAACCCAGATGGGTTTTGCATATCATCCCTAGTTGGGCCCCACCTAAAGCCAAGGAAAATCCTGCATAAAACCCACATGGGTATGTTGCACGGGGCCAACATGGAACCAGTGGACAAACCCACTTACAACCCACATTTCAGCCCATGTAGTAACCTTGTAGTACCCACATAAAAATAAAGCTGGGGCCAAGATGGGTCTTGCATGTTGCCCAGTTGGGGCCCACCTGTTGGCAAGTACAATCCCACATGAAATCAATGTGGGCAATTGGCATTGGGCCATTATGGAACCCACGGACAATCCCATTTTGGGCCCACTTTTTCAGCCCATGTAAAACTCACATGGGCCCCACACACAAATGTTGGCTGGGACACACACACATATATATGTATATATAAATACAGGAGGCTAACAAGCTGAACAAGATAAGATACAAATTGACTACAAACACCAAGGGAGGCAGGAAGTGACATAAAAGTCAAACTCTCTTATGAGATTGGGGCAACGTATGCAACTTATTTTCACTCGGCTGCTTTCAGACACGTACAGCAAAAAAATCTATATATAATCTATTCAAATCTACAAATCTACATATATAATCTCCATCCCCGCCAAAAAAAAAAAAAGTTTAAATGTGGGAATACATCCCTCCGTGCAGATAAAGGTGCGTCTCGTTTACAACAAGTTATAAGTTAAGGGCGTATGATTTCTGTGATGCAGAGGGAATCCCGGGGCAGTCGTGAACATGTAATTTACAGTATAACGAGGATATCATGTAGAACACACAATCTGATGGATGGATAAATCAAAAGTGGATATGATACGTGATACTGTGAATATTAAAGCACAAACAGACTGCTATATCTGATGTTTCTGCGTGTCTCTGAGTGGCGTTGTTTTATCTACTACATACTGAAGTACGCATGACACTAATGGTGTTTTCAGCGTCTACATAAACATGAACATCACCAGAGCTGCTCTGAGAGAAAACACAAATAAACATTTACTAGTTTTATTTGAGAAAAACATTGTCAAATACTCTCTGAAACTCAAAGGACCACTACAACCCGTCAAAATAAAAGTTCAATTTAACTTGAAGTTATGACAGAAATACAATATATTAGCATTGTACAATATACTTAAGTTATAACAACAATAATATTCTTTATAATAATGGATTTTTTAAAACATTACTTTTAAGGAATATCATGTTTGTCCATATTTTAACTCAGTATACTTCTGTTGTGCAGCACTTTGCCAAAAATAAAAGGAGTTGATAAATGTTCATTTGATAACATTTTAAAACATTAATTAAAATATACATAAGTGTTATAGCTTTATTTTTAACTGTTTATTTTATTTTAATTTTTTTACATTAATTTTTTTCAGAAGGGAGACTTCAATTCCTTAATTTAAATGTTGCAGTAAAGGATTTTTTTCACTAAAATAACTTGTTCTTATTCTTTTAAGAGTCGTTGTAACTGATAAGAATTGTTTAATAGGGTGAATTACATGTACAGTACTCAATCACCTCTTTATACATGTACTGTACTCAATTAGAAGATAATTACTGTGATTCAGCAAAAGGTCCCACATTCCAAAGGTTGTAGCTCACATTCAGTAAGTCAGTCTGGCCTCAGCATTTACTACAACTTTGTAAAAATCATTCATTTGAATTAATAACTGGACGTAGTTAACGTTTTGTTTTTGCACTATGACTGGAATTTGTAGACGGTCCCTTAAACAACATTAGCGCTTATCTACACAGAGCTATACATATCTGACACGAGAACAGAAAACATTAAATAAGACTTTACAATAACTAATAATAATATAGAACCTAAAACTAAGTTTAAAAGCGACTATAAGAAATGTGATCTGCCAAAGATAAATGAATAAAGAGAAGATCGCGTTAGCAGCAATGCATTACACTCAGTGATCACGAGACATTCAGTAACAGCACATTATCAGTCCAAACATGGAAAATGTGTCTGATGTTTGTGTTTCTATGTGAAACACCGTGAATTACTGACCTCTCCTCAGACTCGTCCGAAAGCTTTATGACTCGCTCCTTTATCAGACAATGACTTTACAGACAGCGTTTGTTCACGGTTCCTCCGAAAGAGACTTCAGACAGACTTCTGAGACAACATCACGATTTAATGATCTACAACAACAGAGCTTTGCTGAGAAGACAATACTTCATTACTGCTACAATACTACTTTCTCCTAGAAATTAGCCTCTACATCAAAGCTGGAAAAAAGCTGGTCAGAAAACTACTTTAAACTGGCGTCCGCTTTTATTTCTCAACTCTCAGAGAATCGAGGACACCATACTGACAATAATAATAATAATAATAATAATAATAATAATAAAATATCGATCAGATTCAGCAGGAAGTGAAGATAACGCTGGATTAAGTCTGTCTTGTTGTCTTCTTGGAATGAACTGAAGTGTTTTCAGAACAAAAAGAGGGCTTTTCTCAATTACTGGGCGTTTCCACATCGGGACAGGCGTTTATAACTCTTCAGAAAAGATCAGATTTATACATTTGCTTAAAGAGGTTTTGTGTTTGATAAGAAATAAAAGCAAAAGCTGAATATTTATTGTGATGTATCTTCCATCAGTGTCTTTGCAAATCTACACGATCACTAAAACTGATGGAGATTAACCTCATTCTTTTGTCTCTATACATAAAGAGACATTTGTATCGATGGGCGAACATTATCACCTGATTTTAAAAATGTGGCCATTTGCATTAAGCACCCAGTTTGCATTTGTCTATGATTTAAATTAATAGCTTACATTTACAAAATGAGCCTTTTTGATGAAAGTGAAGTCCATGCTAAATACAATTCTCAATTAAATTAAATTAAATTGTTAAATTATAAAAAAAGATTGTTTTTCAATTTAGTTTTATGTGGCAGAGACGGTCAAGTAGAGAGAGATTACTAAACACAGAACAAAGGTCTCGATCACAAAAGTACAAATTAAGAAACGCTCTCGATCTGTGATTCAGTTCAAATTAAAGAAAAGTTTGTTTTTCAAGGCATTTTGTGACTTTTCTTAAATCACAAACAAAGTGTAAAATATTTTACATTTTATTTCTTGATGATTTTATATTTTATAATAGTGAATTATAATTTCAAAATATAAAGCAGAAAGTAAAAATTAATGACTAATAAGCCAATAAGAGTTCCTCTGCTGCCATCTACTGGTTATAGTGGTTATTTGATGGTTTTTTTTTTTTTTTTTATAAATTCTTTGTTATTTTTATTTAATAAAAATAATGAATTATTATAATGAATATTTAATTTTTATTAATTCTTTGTTTACCACAGAAATGTTATTAAAAATAACATTTAAATTGAATAATTTTAGGGTTTAAAGTGCTGTAAATAGTTGTGTTGTCACTGAAAAGTGCTTGAATTTCTCTCTCAAAAGGTTGTACAAACCCTGAACTGAATGCGGTAATAACATGTGTCTATTTCTGCCGCAGCAGCATGTTATCCTGTAGTTAGCATTACTTCTGGTTTTCTACATCAGCGCTGTTTGAAGTGTCTCATGTGCAACAGCTCTTATTATTTGATGCTTCAGCTGTATTATTGCAGAGCTCTAAAGATTCTTTCCTATTACAGCAAATCTACATCTGCTTGAAGCGTTATAACCATCAGCACTATTAATAAAGAGAAGAATAAACAGCAACCTGTTTGTTGTTCAGTATCTTCAGTGTGTTTGATTCTGCAGGGTTCATCTTCTCTCTGTCCTCTTTAATAAACTCAGCTCTTCCTGATGCTCTGATGCTCGTCTTCACTTGTAAATTGATGGGAATATTCCAGCATTTACTGCTGAATTACTGTGGGCTGCATTCACTGATGATGTGATTCTTGTGGGCGGAGCTTCACTGATGATGTTATTCTTGTGGGAGGAGCTTCACTGATGATGTGATTCTTGTGGGAGGAGCTTCACTGATGATGTGATTCTGCTGTGATTTTATTTCTACTCTTCTGACATCTTTGACAGATCAGATTTGTTACTTTACATTGTTAAAATATACTGGAACAGAAACTGATAAATAATTTACGCTGAGCCTATAATGAGCCACGTGACACATTTTAAATCTATGTTAATATAGATAAATATGAGTAAAGTTTGACAATGGAAACAATAAATATTCATTGTGCTGCTTTATTTTAAAAAGTTTTTGATCTTTGTCTTCTTTGATCTAAGTTGATTATTGAAATGAATGTATAGTTATCATAAAAGCAGACTATATTTAGATTCATATGGACTGCTGTAACCTGTAGTGGTTGATGAAGATGAGTGTCATTAGTGTTTGTGTTATTATTGATGTTTCATATCATATTAATAGACATAGATAATAACAGTATTATCTTTCAGTAGAGCATGTTTTATAGGCTTTTATCTTCTGTCCTGACTCTTATAATCAATTTCTAACAGAAACACTCAGAATAAAGTGAGATGATCTGCTGATGATCCTGAATGTCTTGTTGAATGAGTGTTGATCGTCTGAGACTCATCAATATTAACAGCTGCTGAAAACACTCTTTATTTCATGTCAATAGTTCCTGTTTTCACCTCATTTATTATGCTGATGTCTTCAGATCTCCTGAAAATGCTCATTTAAAGCTTGTTTTATTGTCAACAGACTGAGGGGTGTTTGTTACAAACATAAGCATTTTTTTCCTGACTTTATACTTTCATATGTTTTTTTCTTCCTAGATATCTCCTGTTATTTTAATAAAGAAACAGAATGTTAGAATTAGAAATTAAAATTTGGTAATCAGTTTTTTTTTTTTTTTTTAATGATAGTCAGATGTAGATTCTTAAATGTGTCAATTAGTATATGAGTCAAAGACAAAACGTTTTTTTTTTTTGCAATAAATAAATAAATAAAAATCAGGCATATTTATAACAAAAATCATTTGAGGACATATTCAAATACTATATTTAAGGATCATATATAGTGCATCCCCAGAATATTAATTAATTGTCATTTTAAATCTTTATATTTGCCGCTATCCTTCACACCACTAGTTTTTACCCAATTGTTAGCAAGAACTTTTTAATCATTTAAATTATGATCAAATATAGTACGATAATTTTTTTTCTTTTACATATTTTAATAAGTACAGGTTAGAATAACTATGTTGTTTTATATACAGTGGGTATGGAAAGTATTCAGACCCCCTTAAATTTTTCACTCTTTGTTATATTGCGGCCATTTGCTAAAATCATTTAAGTTAATTTTTTTCCTCAATGTACAGACAGCACCCCATATTGACAGAAAACACAGAATTGTTGACATTTTTGCAGATTTATTAAAAAAGAAAAACTGAAATATCACATGGTCCTAAGTATTCAGACCCTTTGCTGTGACACTCATATATTTAACTCAGGTGCTGTCCATTTCTTCTGATCATCCTTGAGATGGTTCTACACCTTCATTTGAGTCCAGCTGTGTTTGATTATACTGATTGGACTTGATTAGGAAAGCCACACACCTGTCTATATAAGACCTTACAGCTCACAGTGCATGTCAGAGCAAACGAGAATCATGAGGTCAAAGGAACTGCCTGAAGAGCTCAGAGACAGAATTGTGGCAAGGCACAGATCTGGCCAAGGTTACAAAAATTTCTGCTGCACTTAAGGTTCCTAAGAGCACAGTGGCCTCCATAATCCTTAAATGTAAGGCGTTTGGGACGACCAGAACCCTTCCTAGAGCTGGCCGTCCGGCCAAACTGAGCTATCGGTGGAGAAGAGCCTTGGTGAGAGGTAAAGAAGAACCCAAAGATCACTGTGGCTGAGCTCCAGAGATGCAGTCGGGAGATGGGAGAAAGTTGTAGAAAGTCAACCATCACTGCAGCCTCCACCAGTCGGGGCTTTATGGCAGAGTGGCCCGACGGAAGCCTCTCCTCAGTGCAAGACACATGAAAGCCGCATGGGTTTGCTAAAAACACCTAAATAAGATTCTCTGGTCTGTTGAGACCAAGATAGAACTTTTTGGCCTTAATTCTAAGCGGTATGTGTGGAGAAAACCAGGCACTGCTCATCACCTGTCCAATACAGTCCCAACAGTGAAGCATGGTGGTGGCAGCATCATGCTGTGGGGTGTTTTTCAGCTGCAGGGACAGGACGACTGGTTGCAATCGAGGAAAGATGAATGCGGCCAAGTACAGGGATATCCTGGACAAAAACCTTCTCCAGAGTGCTCAGGGCCTCAGACTGGGTCAAAGGTTTACCTTCCAACAAGACAATGACCCTAAGCACGCAGCTAAAATAACGAAGGAGTGGCTTCACAACAACTCCGTGACTGTTCTTGAATGGCCCAGCTAGAGCCTGACTTAAACCCAATTGAGCATCTCTGGAGAGACCTAAAAATGGCTGTCCACCAACGTTTGCCATCCAACCTGACAGAACTGGAGAGGATCTGCAAGGAGGAATGGCAGAGGATCTAAATCCAGGTGTGAAAAACTTGTTGCATCTTTCCCAAAAAGACTCATGGCTGTATTAGATCAAAAGGGTGCTTCTACTAAATACTGAGCAAAGGGTCTGAATACTTAGGACCATGTGATATTTCAGTTTTTCTTTTTAATAAATCTGCAAAAATGTCAACAATTCTGTGTTTTTCTGTCAATATGGGGTGGTGTTTACATTAATGAGGAAAAAAAGAACTTAAAATGATTTTAGCAAATGGCTGCAATATAACAAAGAGTGAAAAATTTAAGGGGGTCTGAATACTTTCCGTACCACTGTAAATATATCTGTTATGCTGAATGATGATGAGATATTATTTCACCTATATTTTGACATTTTGTTTTCACAAAAGTTAATTGAAAAATATAGACACTTTTGTACATTTAATTTGATGCAGACACAAAAATTTGACATCTGGATCCAGTAACAGATATATTAAAAATTGACATATTTTTTATTTTGGCAGATCAGCTCCTCCATCCCACAGCAATTGCATTACTTTTTTTTTTTTTTTTGCATTCTTTTAATTCTGCTAAGAGCCCACAGTGTGATGTTTGGGTGATTTTGAAAAAAAAAAGTTCTCTCAATATTTGAAGGGATTTTTTCTATAATGATACTTACAGGATTTTGTGCTGGTCTTGGCTTGTTTATGATAAATAAATGACACTAAACCACCAGCAGGTGACATAAAGTCGTTCATTCAACCCACTGAGTGATTGACTCGCTGCTTCGAAATCACATACTTCCCTACTATATAGTAGGCAAAAAGCAGTAGGCGAGCGAATAAGTATGTTTGAATCATAAGTATTCATAAAAGAGTAGGCGAGAGTTAGTAGGCGAGTGCACTAATTCTCGTGAGATTCGGACATACGTATACTTAAGTTGGGTCCTTATATGCCTACTTACCTACTGTATATGTGACGAAAGAATGCGTTTGAAACCTCAGTGTTCATAAAAGAGTAGGCGAGAAATCCCGGATGTCCTACAGCTTCAGCCCAGATTCTGAAGTGTTCATCGACGGACACTTTTCTATCCCAGAAGCCCACGGGAGAGGATACGTCACCACCGTACAGTGCAGTGTGTTCTCAAATTAATTCCTAAAAATTCACCCACTTGTTTTATTGCCTCATTGACAAAATGTGTCCCATTGTCAGAACTGATTTTTTGTGGAACTCCCCATCTCGGGACTATCTCAGTCAGCAGGGCCTTTGCCACCGCCGCTGCGTCTTGTTTTGATGTTGGGAAAGCCTCGACCCATTTGGACCACATATCCACCATCACCAAACAGTACTTTTTCCCTTGGCATGGGGACAGTTCGATGAAGTCAATTTGTAGATATTCAAAAGGACCTGTCGCAGGCGGTTGGGACACTTGAGACATTTTTATCCCTTTCGCCACATTGTGGGTGTTACAAATCACACATCTTTTACAAACATTTTCTGCAAATGTTGTAAACCACAGTTCTTTCATTTGTGCCACCATTCCCCCTTTCGATACATGGTCTTTCCCATGTGTCGACTTAGCATAATGTGGAAAGAAGTGTCTAGGTAAACAAGGCTTGCCATCACAGCTCATCCAGACACCCTCATTCAGTTTACAGCCACACTGTTTCCACTGGTGCCTCTCTGCCCCTGAGGCAAAGGCCTGCATGCTCTGTAAAGAGAACGAAATGTCTGGGTTACTTTCAGATAACATGGTTTCTCTTGTCTGCTTCGCCGCCGCGGCCTTCGCTGCCGCATCTGCTCTGGCGTTTCCTGTTGATATGAAATCTTTGTTATTGGTGTGTGCGGCACATTTGCAAATGGCTATTTTGTCTGGTAGTGGAATGGCCTCCAGTAAGGCCGCCACTAGAGGAGCATTTAATATTGGGCGCCCATCTGACTTTAAAAATTGTCTGTGTTTCCACAGCCATGCGTGACGCCAAATGCATACCGCGAATCGGTATAGATTGTGACGCATTTGCCTGCCATCAGTTTGCACGCTTCTGTTAACGCCACAAGCTCCGCTGCCTGTGCTGAAAAGTGTGGTGGCAATGAGCCAGAAACCACGACTTGGTCGGTTGTTACCGCATAGCCAACTTTATTCTGCCCTGTTTGTGGATCTTTGTAGGCCGAGCCATCCACAAAGAGGACATTTTCGCAGTTTTCAAGTGGTACATCAGAAAGATCTGGACACGGTGTACACACCTGTTCTAGCGCAGTTAGACAACAATGGTGCTCCTCCCCATCCTCCGCCGTCGGAAGGAGAATAGCAGCATTCAAGGTTGTGCATCGTCTGACAGTGATATTCGGCTTATCAAGCAAGATAGTGTGGTATCGCAACCACCGCCCGTCGACAAATGCAATGTTTTCTGTTCTTGCAGGATCATGGACACAGCGTGTGGCACCTTTAATATCAGGTCAGAGTACCCTACAAATTCTCTAGACGCCATTACGGCCTGTTCAGCAGCAGCCACCACCCTCAGACAGTGTGGCAGGCCTGCTGCAACCGGATCTAGTTTGCTGGAAAAATAAGCCACAGGTCACAATTTATCTCCATGATGCTGCAACAACACAGAAGTCATAAACCCATTTTTTTCATCCACCATCTGAACAAAAGGCTTGGTTGGTACCGGTAGGCCCAAAGTCAGCGCCAGAGACAGCTGAACTTTCATGTTCACAAATGCCTCCTCTGCCTCCCCTGTCCACTCAATTTTGTCACATGACTTCAACCCCTTCCCTGTTGTTAGGGCTCTCAGAGGCTGCTCAAGAATTGCATAATTTGGAATAAACGTTCTGCAGTATGAACACATTCCCAAAAATGATAGCATTTGTTTCTTTGTGATTGGTTTTGGTACATTCTTAATGCCTTCAATTCTTTTGTCAGACAGGGATTTGCTGTTTGGTGTTATGACATGGCCCAAAAACGTAACTGGTTGTTTTACAAACTGCAATTTAGACAAGATGACCTTGTGGCACTCCCGAGCCAGATGCTGCAGGAGGGTCACAGTGTCAGCCACACATGTGGGCTCATCTTTAGCAGCCAGAAATAAATAATCCACATATTGAAGCAAAGCAGTTCCAGCTGTCAGGGTCAATGGCTCCAGACTTCGCCTAAGCGCTTCGTTATAAAGAGTGGGGCTGTCACAATACCCCTGGCCCATTCTCGTGAATGTATAGCCTTTGCCATCAAATGCAAATGCAAACCAAAATTGACTGTCTTTATCCACTGGCACGCTAAAGAATGCATTGGACAAATCTACCACCGAGAAAAATGTTGCATCTTGTGGTATTTGTGACAAAATCGTATATGGATTTGGAACTGATGGAGCCCTTTGCCTGACAGCTGCATTCACTGCCTGCAAATCTTGCACAAACCGCCACTCTGTGGGTTGACCTTTGTCCCTTATCTTTCTTACAGGGAAGATTGGTGTTCTTACTGGGGAATCACTGCATTCAACGATTATGCCTTCTTTCAAAAGTGAGTCAAATACTGGTTTGATTCCCAGTATTGCCTCCTTTTTCAAGGGATACTGACGTTGACACGGCCTGTAATCAGATTTTGGGGTGATTACAACCGGTTCACATCCTTTAATCAGTCCCACATCATATATATGCTTTGCCCACAGCTTGGATGGCACATCCGCTAAAGCCGGGTGAATTTCTAAGGCACAAATGTTTGTCATGCAGTGGTTTCCCTTCATGCTTTCGTCAATAGGTGTCACATTTCTCTCTACCTCAATTTCATGCTTGCACTCTGACATAAATGCTCCCAGACTTTCGCTGTGTTTCACCCCAGCGCTTATCTCACACCAGTCTGTAGCATCAACACAGTTTTTCACAAACCCCCCCATCTCAGCCCATGTCTGCTCTTTGGCCTTGGAGAGCGATAAGTGAGGCAGAGATTCTGACATTAGGAAAAAAG
Organism: Onychostoma macrolepis; assembly: GCF_012432095.1. Lineage (NCBI taxonomy): Eukaryota > Metazoa > Chordata > Actinopteri > Cypriniformes > Cyprinidae > Onychostoma > Onychostoma macrolepis. Next base: position 55,159,478 of record NC_081157.1, on the reverse strand, counting down.
AAAGCTGTTTTTCTGTCAGGCTTACTGAAACAGCACACATATTTTCTTTACAAAATATTTTCTCAAAACTCAAAGTTTCTCCTTTTTCCCCCTCAAACCAGTCTTTCTCATACTGGTTTTCTCTTTCCACTACAACATGTGACGTGCAATGCAAATTGTCAGGCACCATTATTTCTGTGTTAAATGGCTTGGTCCTATTTTTAGCCAGTTCGCACATCATTTCAGCCCAATCATGATTTATGATGTGCCATTCATATGCCCACTGAGGCTCTGTTCGCAAACAACACCATTGCTCCCCCTCTTCTGCCACTCTGACACCCGAGGAGTCCGCAACTAGCATCAAATTCAGTTTGCATAACAGATCTCGACCCAAAATGGGCACAGGGCATTTTGGTGAATAAATGAATGCATGTTTCAGCACTCCCCATAAAATTGTATGCCCTGATGCAGAAACAGACTCATTCGTTTTGTCTGTTATCATCGGTTGACATGGCAAGTCACATGGTCGTATGGATGACCTCGAAGCCCCAGAATCGGCTAAAAACTCAATCTGTACCCCCTCAACCAGCATGGGGTAGTTCGGCATTTTCTTAAATGCTTCACTTTTGTACATCATTAAACATTTATCAGAATCTTCATCATTCAAATCAGAATCACACAAAGAAATGCAAGCTTTTTTTCATTGCAGAGAGCAGGGAGAGGTAAAAAGCGGAGTGAGAGGAATCCAAACGGGGCTGGAAGGAATTCTGAGAAGTGGGCCTGCTGGATTTGTGAGACTGACGATCATAGGACCTACAAGTGTACCAAATGCGGACTGTGCAAAAAAGATGGACACTGGGCCAAGGACTGCCCAGGAAATCAGCAAACCCAAGAAGCAGATTGAAACGAGGAAGGTGAAGAGCAGCGGGGACGGGAGAAGGGGAGCAGTCTCCGAGAGCCACCGAAAAGGAAGTGACATTTTTAACCACACACACACACACACACACACACATACACTGATGTGCTGGCCAGAGGGCTCCCCCGTCTTCGCGACAGCCTGCATCACAGCCAGCTGTAGATCTTTGTCAGTCTTTGCTTTCACTCTCTCTCTCTTTGCTATCTGCAGTTCTTCTGCATGCAAAGCGTGTGCTAAAATAGCAGACAAACGTCCATGTTTCCATTCAATGTAGCTGGTTCTTACTGCCAACGCAATCTCAGGTCTCAGTGCATTCAAAAACCAGCTCTGCAGATGACATTCCCACGTGTCAGGGTGATTTCCGCGGTCGCCGGGCTCCTCCAAGCCGCTGTGTTTGTTGAATATCTCATAAAGGCGATGATAAAAGTCTTGAACCGACTCTTCTCTGTTCTGGCAGCAGTTGCCAATCTTTGCTGTGTCCACCTTTCTGTTTTTCACTCCCTTCTTTGACTGATTCTTTCACAATATTCAACCTTGTGACACTCAGTGTTCCCTCTTCTGGAAAATCATGATATTTAATTAATTTCCCCATATCTTGCATGCTTTTCTGGCCATATAATTTTTTCATTTGCCAAAATACCGGTGTATCATATTTAACGAGCTTGCTCTGGGACTCCCCCATATTGGCTTTTCTCCCTTCTCTGTGGATTTTCTCTTAAGCGCTTAACTATTAATCTGTCGGACGTCTCCAACAGATCCGATCTTTATCCCAAGACGCCAGGCGGAGCGCACCAGCAGCTCCGATTAATTTATTAACTGTGCTGTATCTACTCAGGTAATCTCAATTTCTCCCAGAAATCTTCTGATCACGCTACCACAGAGTCAGGCCCACCAATATGTTTTTTTCCCTTTTCTCAATTCCAATTCTAATTTTCAAAACCCAAAATCTTTAGAAAATTTTGATTTGTCTCTTACCAGAGAGTTTTGTTGCCACCTCGGTTCGTTTTCTGATTCCAGTGGTGTCCCCTCCGGGCCTCGGCGGTCGGTCCCTCTCTTCCCTTCAATTCTATTCGGGTTAAGGCTGGACCCTAAGTCCAGGATGTATACGGTCACCGTCCGCTCTCAGGTCCAGAAGGCACATCCAAGGAATCCCACTTCTGACGCCAAATTGTCGGGGCAATTTTAACTGACTCTCATCAGCATAAGAGACAAACTCACTTTTAGTTAATAAAAGGTTTTATTCTTTGCAAAGAAGGTCAACAATCATACAGACACAGGTTTCTGCAGAGTGCGACAAAAGGGGAGGGCAGTCCTCCGCCTTTATACCCTCTTCAAGGCACTCAAGGTCAAAAGATCACATGTTAAAACAGCTGTACTTTTCCCCCAAATGGGACAGGGAAGGAACCACTCTGGTTTATTATACCCTCAGCCCCTGTTTCTCATGGTTTTAGGGCTTAAATGACCCTTCAGGTCATAAACAGCAAAAGGCCCCAAACCCATTCCTTTCTCGCACAGCCAGACCTAAAAAAGGTTTACATGTTCTCATAAACATGGAAAATAAGCATAAAATTAATTTTCCTCCACACCCCCCACTCACCATCATGAACAGCACTGTGACTGCAAGTGGAGTCATTCAGATTCCTAGGATCCACCATCTCCCAGGACCTGAAGTGGGACATTCACATAGACTCCATTGTGAAAAAGGCCCAGCAGAGATTGTACTTCCTTCGTCAGCTGAGGAAGTTCAACCTGCCACAGGAGCTGCTGAATCAGTTCTACTCCGGCATCATTGTATCCATCCTCTGCACTTCAATAACTGTCTGGTTCAGCTCAGCTACCAAATCTGACCTCAGAAGACTACAGAGGGTAGTCCGGACTGCTGAGCGAATCACAACCCTCCCCACTCTCCAAGAACTGTACTCATCCAGAGTGAGCAAAAGGGCTGGTAAAATCCAGAGGTGGACATTAACGAAGTAAATTTACTTGTAAATTTATCTGTACTTTACTCGAGTATTATTTTTTCTGGAAACTTGTGATTTTAACTTCACTACATTTGAAAGACAAATATAGTACTTTTAACTCAACTACATTTATATCAAGGTCACCAAGTAGAAAGTCGTAATATGTAGCAGTTTTTACAGTGTGTGCATTTCAGATTCACTGAACCTTTTTTTCTGCGAAAATCCGGCCTGCGATCTGCCAGGACCTTCCTGTGTTTCCAAGTCTTACAGTATTCCTAAGCCTGCAGTTTTCAGCCTAGCTTTGAATGGACATTTGGCTGATGTGTTTTACGCAAATCTGGCAACCTCGGGATCTTCCCCACTAAACTAATGTAAACGTCCGCGCTACTGTACAGCTAAAAGCACTCTAAAAAGGCATTAGTTAACTCATTAAAGCCCTTTGGAAAATTAACCATGTTTTTACTATAGTAACCATAACTATGGTATTTGCAGTAAAATCACAGTATCCACAAATTTACTATTATCTCACTATAGTAACCATAATTATGCTATTTGTGGTAACTTCAGTAACCACAAATTTACCATAGTTTCATTGTAGTAACTATAGTGTAATTTTTGTAGCAATACAAATGGTTGGCTAATATATCTGTCAAAATGACTTTACCATATATATATATATATATATATATATATATATATATATATATATATATATATATATATATAAATAAATGTAGGCCTACAGGTAAATTGCTGCTAAAAACTGGTCAGGGAAGTATATAATCTGAACATTATTTTATTGTCAAAACACTGCATAAATACATATAATTTTTGCAAAATGATCAAAAAGTAGGCTAAATTAAAACTTTAGAATCTAAACTGGGAATTGATAAGAATTGAAATCAATAAGCAGAATCGGAATGGATAAAATTCAAACAATACCCAACCCTAGCAACATGTTGTTAAGTTCACTGATTTCTGAGCATTTTATGAACACTGATCAGTTGATGGCAAAATCAAAAAGATGGTTATTTGGTGCAACCTGCACACCCATGGCCATACTGAGAGAGTATGATCCAGTTTTCTGTAGAGATTAAAGGTTTGTTTTCTTTTCAATGTTTGCCTAAAATGAACCATATCATAGACTTAAATATCTCTTTGAAAAAGAACTTTGTAACTTTTAAACAAGTATTAAAATGAGTTCAGTGTAGTTGTAGTAGTGATAAATAAAAAAAAATAAAGATGATTATCTTCATTCAGTTGTTCCATTTCAATAGGTTTTGTAACATAAAAGCACTTAATTCCAAAGATAATACAAGGTAATCAGTGTATTCAGTAGGTTGCATTAGTGGCATAAGGTACTGTAAGTATACAACAATGCGACAATAAAACAATGCATTTACTTTTTACTTTTGATACTTACTGTAAGTACTTTTAAAAACACGTACTTCCGTACTTTTACTTAAGTAAAATCTGTCTTTACAACTTTCACTTGTAGTGGAGTAGTATTTGACCAGTAGTATCTGTACTTTCACTCAAGTAAGGAAGTTGTGTACTTTGTCCGCCTCTGGTAAAATCACTCTGGACCCTCACATCCAGCACACTCCTCTTTGAACTGCTGCCGTCTGGTCGACGCTACAGAGCACTGAGCACCAGAACGACCGGCACAGGAACAGTTTCTTCCCTCAGGCAATCCATCTCATGAACACTTGACAATAACGTGGAACACACAACACTATTATACATCACACATACTTATTTACATCTCAAATTTGCACATATCATACCTGTACACATACATAATGGTCTATATTATATATTGAGTTTTTGCTTTTTTGTACATTGCCTATTTTGTATATTATTCTTTTTATTATCTGTGTCCTGTCGCTGTCTTTCTGTTGCACTGTGGAGCTTCTGTCACTATAACAAATTCCTCGTATGTGTAAACATACCTGGCAATAAAGCTCATTCTCATATTCTCATTCTCTCATCTTCATCTTCAAAACCAGCAGATCCAACTGTGAGATTCAGCTTAAAGATGGAGTTCCTCCCCAAAGAACAATGTCAAAAAGTTTGTCTTGTATGCCATTTTGCTTCATTATATCAGTGTTCCACATGTGGTGATACATCGTTGTAACGAACACAGCTCTACTGGGTACCTCCAAGAAAATCCCCATCCTCCTCCTCCATACCTGCAGACTTAGCACAAATGACATCCCATATAGCACTGCATTTCAGCTAAAACATTATCAATTTAGATGTACAGTAGTATATTAATGAAAACTGACTCAAATGAATGAAGCTTTGGTTCTTGATTGTATATAATCAGGTTTGGGGCATTTCTAATAGAGAGACAAGGATGCAGGGCCGCTGCTGGCCAAACGGATGCCCTAAGCAGGATTGTATTGTTGTGCCCCCTCCCTTAAATATTATGGAAGTTAAAAAAATAAAAAAGTCACATGAAAATGAACATGAAAACTCTGAGAGAATATTAGATGTGTTGAAGGTGGTGAAATTATTACCGACATTAAAAAACATTATTAACCTCAACACCCAAAAAAGTTTCACAGGATTATGAATGTAGCCTACATGAAAGTGACGCTCGTTTTCATCTTTTTTTTTAATTTTTATTTTCTTGGTGCCGGATTGCTGATGTCTTTTCACGGGCATAGTTGTCCATCAGTTATGATCATTTGCATTCAGCCGCAAACATGCGGGAATGGCACATCAAGTTTTTTTTTTTTGAGCAACTGGGATGGTGCTCTACGCAAACTGCGTACTCTGCGTATAGCGGCGGTACTGCAAGGATGTCTTCAGTCAGATTCCTGCTGAATCTCTGTGTTGTTGCAGTAGAAACTGACAAAGATGCAGGAACAAGATTCTTGACTCAGCTGTCATCTGTGTGCAGCTACAAAACCTTCCCTTTTAATTATAACCGTCATGATCAGAGTGATTTCCTGCTGGATCTCTGCTCACATGTGAAGAACTATGAGACTCAAACAGGCAGGAGTTATCTTCCAGCATTACAGTCAGTTTTCCAGTCACCTGATGTCTGGATCATAGATCTCTCACAGAGAAAGATCTCCGTCCTCCTGGAAGTGCTGAAGCTCCAGACAGAGAAGAAAACATTAGATCTGAGAAGATGTTCAGAGGAAGAGAGAGAAGTGATGAGTTTCCTTCAGTGTCTGCAACACATCTCACAGCTGAGGTGAGAAAATATCTGGCAAATTACTGTGAAATATGATTTCTGCATAAGCTGGAGCATGTTTTCTGGTCTTAATGAGTGTCTTTAGATTAGGGGCTCTGTTTTGTTTCAGTGTTAACTATAGAGTGATGCATTCTGACCATTCACTGTATCCCGCACGTCGCATGTTGAGAAAATGTCCTGCATCACTAACACCTCTCCCAACAGCAACCCAGTTCTATTATATTCTATTCTATTCTATTCTATTCTATTCTATTCTATTCTATGCATTCTGCTCTATTCGGTTTTGGTCTAATTAATAAAAAACCCTGTCTATGTGTGCTGTGCTAGACTAACTGAGACTGGTCACAGCACTTGTACACTGTTGCTCTCGTTGGTCTGATTGCTTCTGTTGCTCCTCATTTGTAAGTTGCTTTTATAAAAGCGTCTGCTAAATGATTAAATGTAAATGTAGAAAACAAACTTGCCGTTGCTCCGGATAATTCTGTAAAGTAAATCTATTTTACAAGGCGTCATAATGGCAACAAAAAAGAAAAAAAATATTCTTATATTATGTAGCATTGTGGTGTAATGATGTTTTCTGGAAGGGACTAAAGGAAAAAGTGTTTTACAAGCTGAAAGGCAGAATAGAAATGTTTTTATTAAGTTAGACATAACAGTTTCAGGTTATGTTTTAGTGTTGGTAACATGTCCGACACAAATTTGGTTTGTTTGGTGGTGATCACCCTATTTACTACACAGAGCCGTAGTTCACTGACAAGCTACGCAAAACAATTGTAAGCAATATAATCGTGCGATAATGAAATCGAAGACATCGTTCTGCAACAATGACAGCTGTTTGCGTAGCTTCTCAGTGAACTACGGCTCTGTGTAGTAAATGCTGCTCCGTCTGAAAGCATGTGAAAATACCACATTTAACATGTTTTTACTCCAAACTCACTTCATCACGTCAGTCGAGTGTTTGAAAGAAATCCTTCTGTGAGATGATGTGGCTTCTTACACAGAATAAGGCACACAACATATTTCATAGTTTTCTAAGCAGTGATAAAGGTATTGCATTACTATAAACTTTATTATAAGGACAATTATAAGAAGAACTCAGATAAATCATATATTGTCATAGTCGTGTGTTCATGAGTCACGTTGAATCAATGAAAGCAGTTAAATCTTCTGTTTATTCAGCTGCATTTTTTCCAAATGTCTTTTTTTCTTCCTAGATATCTGCTGTTATTTTAATGAAGAAACAGAATAATGTTAGAATTATAAATACAAATTTGGTGATTAGCATCATTTTTTTATTTTTTTTTATGATAGACAGATATAGATGCGTAAATGTGTCAATTAGTATATGAGTCAAAGACAAAAAGGGGTTTTTATAGCAATATATAAATAAAAATCAGGCATATTTAGAACAAAAATCATTTGAGGACATATTCAAATACTATATTTAAGGATCATATAAAGTGTAGTCCCAATATATTCATTATTTGTCATTTTAAATCTTTATATTTGCCGCTATCCTTCACACCATTAGTTTTACCCAAACTATTGTTAGCAATAACATTTTAATCATTTAAAATATAATATGATCACTTTTTTCTTTTACATATTTTAATAAGTACAGGTCAGAATAACTATGTTGTTTTATATAAATATATCTGTGAAGTTGAATGATGATGGAACATTATTTCACCTATATTTTGACATTTTGTTTTCACAAAAGTTATTTGAAACATATAGACGCTTGCATTTAGCTGATTTTCTGTGTAAAATCACTTTTGTCAATTTAATTTGATGCAGACTCTAAAATTTGACATCTGGATTGTTTGTGTTCTTTTAATTCTAAGAGGACACAGTGTGATTTTGAGGGAAAAAATAAATGTTCTCTCAATATTTTAAGTGTTTTTTTCTATAATGACACTAACAGGATATTGTGCTGATTGTGTTTTTGTGCTGGATAAATAAATATGACACTAAACCACCAGTAGGTGGCATAAAGTCCCTGTCTTAATGAGTGATGCATTGAACTGTTCATTGATCAAATAAATGTAATAGCTCGAGATTTGTGCCTTTAAAATTTATAAAATAATAACTAGAAGATAAGTGAAACCAGATCACTGAAGTCTGAAATCACGGTAGTTCGTCTTTATGTGCTGAGCAACAAAGTTAGTTTCGACAGAAGAAGACGGCGACAGAACATTTTCTGACTGTTTGGTATCTGCTTGGAAAGAATCTCATTATTACGAGACATTAAGTACCACCGCTCCGACTTTGAAGACACTGATTAGCATGCTCGGGAGTGTTTGATTAGGGTCAGAGCTAAACTCTGCAGGAAAGTGGATCTCGTGAGCCAGATTTGAGGATCCCTGTCCTACAGTATATTTTGGTTTGAGCCATTCCAGTTCAGTTGAGTGGCTAAAGAAGGGCCAGTCAATGTTAATATTTCTCCTAGCTGCATTGCAGGGCTGCCTACACCAAACCTGCATGGGCCCAAAGGTACAAGTTGCTCTGGACCCACACTGGGTCATCATGGGGTTAATGTGGACAGTCTGCTAGTGTGGTCTGCTCACAGAGAGCCTGCGGTGACCCCAAAGCTGTGGCCCTTGCCTGAGCAAGCCTGCACTGGGCCTGTTTAGGTTTGGTGTGGGCTGGTCCGAGCACACTGTGCCCACAAACAGCCAGCATGGGCCCCACAGCGACATGTTTGCAGGGTCTGGGGTCTAAAAGGTGTTAAAACCAACAATGCTTCTGTATGCTTTGCAGACTTAGTGTATTAGAGATGTGCAGGATTACTAATGTCTTTATAATACTCTATGCATGGCTAAACATGACTAAGCATAAGTGCAGGGGGCTGACTCTTCTCTTATCTGATCACTGAAAGCTATACGAATGTGTGGACTTCCTGACTTGGGGCTTTTTCTATACTTCCACACTTCTCTTCTTCTCTTTCTCCTTTTCTTCTCTCGCATCTCAGGCACCTATCTGTCCTATTGATTGTTTGTATTTCAAAGGTAGACTTATATTACCCAAATGTGGTAACTCAGATTCAGAACATGAGCTGGACGTGCTGGTGAAATCTCCCAATCCATCCTCGGCGAGGAACCCTGCTAGAGATGTTCAGCAGGTGCAGAGTTGATGAGAGTCCAGGAACCGGGTTGGGATCCGCGGGTCTATATAAATCTGCTTTAGCTACATCAGGTTCCTCATTCCTGGTCCTGGAGAACCGCTTTACAACTCTAATTAAACACACCTGAATCATCTAATCCAGGTCTTTGAGTTTCAGCCAGGTGTGTGAATGAGGAACCCTGCTTCACATAAAATCATTGAAATAAACACTGAATCAATGACACTAACAGTGCACTTGTAGATGGTGCAGCAGCTATAGCAAACCTTTATGCGAAAGGAAAAAGTAGAGTTTCAGTTGTAGAAAGCCAGTTAAAGAAAGAAGCGGAACTGTGATCTGAATGTGTGAGAATTCACAGCGTCATCCGTCCAAACTGGGTTCAGAGATGATCTCAGATCTGTGTGGGTTAAACCAGTGCGGTCAAACTAACTGAGTTTCCACGGCCAGCAGCGACACACTTCTGAAACACTAGAACACAAACCACGACACAAAGAGACACAAGATGACCATCAGAGATGAGACGGAAAATAATGTGTGTCTGTGTGTTGATATGATTCAGTTACGTCTCGTACAAATGTGTGTGAAGACTCTCTGCTTGATCAAGCTGGAGCTGAATATTAATTATTTCAAACTATATTAAAAACGGTTTAATTCATTTTCTAAAAGTGAGTCATGGATAGTGGAAACCTTTTCAGCATCAAACCAGTTTTGTGATTAATAACTGAATGATTGTATTTCTAGAATTTAACGGAATGCAGGACAGGGCGGCTCTAGACCACAGTAACTGGGGCCAGACAGGGGCCACTTGTGCTTTTAGGGGCACAATATTAAAATTCATCTTAACCTACTTTAAATAGTATTCATTCAGTCATTTTTCACCATGTTATGTATCACTGCAATCTCTAGAAGTAATCTATAACAATTTCAACTAAAATGAATGTTTCATCATGTTTCATTTATTTGACAAATAATGTAGTATTGTAGTGTCAGGGGCATCATGCACTCATTATTTTTGAGGGGGCACGAGTGAAGGGTTACACCACTGTATACCACTGTATAACTGATATAGGCTTTTATAGAAAGGCTGATATAGAAAATTTTTATGGTTTCCACTACTAACACCATTACAAACCATCAACTTTTAACCATTAAAAAATGGTTTTCTGAAGTGTGTTTTAGGACATATTCCATTAGGATTTATTAGTTTTAACAAGCCACCAATAGAAGGCAACCAATTACCAGCAGAGACCCACAGGGTCCATTACAGTTTCCAGTAAAACCAATACAAGTCCCATTATATAACCAGTAAAAACATTACTAATTTTGTAATGGTGTCTATTGTTTTTTTTGTTGTTGTTGTTTTTTTTGTGTCAGCAGGGGTTTTATTATTATTATTATTATTTTTATTCAATAGGCTATATCTCCAAAATATATCATGAAATATCTTGATTCTCAAATATGTGTAAGTAAAAGCTTTTTGCACCTTTATAGACTGTTATTTGGTCTATAATGGGCGATGGGCAAAGTAGCCTAATACTGTAATCTATAACTCTGCATAAAAGCCCTTCTTTTTACTTACAAGTACCAGATATGGGTGTCATGCCATAAAATACTTTTAATACGACTGACTGTGTATTTAATGTGAATTTAATAAAAACACTGTAAGTTAATTAGCCTATAACACTTTCATTGTAGAAAAAGAGAGCAAAGAACATTTTCACTTCAGTCCAGCGAGTTCAAGCACTCTCAAAAACTGCCATAATAATCTCTAAAGCTGTTTACACTGTGAAATTAATATCTTACTTACATTCGTAAATCTTCACTTTGTTGTTTCTGATGAGAGAATTAATGTCAGTCAGAGAATTCAGTCAGCGCGCGCGTGTTTCAGCGATGACTCATCTGAAGGCCTCTGATTGGTCCTTACATTCATCAGCTCAACAGAATCGTATGTGATTGGTTATAATGCGCAGTGTGTCTCTGGCTCTGTGCCAGCCAGCGAACGCAGATTTGAATTTAGCAGCTGGTGATGTTTTTCTTTTTATATATATATGTAGTTTACCGGACAAACTATGATATATGTGAAAAAAAGGGGAGGCCAAGTTTGTTGCCAGTAATGCACTTGTGCAAAAGTATCGCCTATAGATTGTGTTCAGACCAAATCTGGTCAACAATACGCAGTTCTGACACGTTTCACAAAATGTATAGCAGCACTTCTCCATTACACTCAGGCATCGTGTCACTAAACAGCAACTTTAGCACAATTTTAAACACTCAGTCCGTCAGAGGATCAGAGGAAGTGAACGAACACAGGAAGAGCTGATCGTATCTAAAGAAAGAGTTGAGAGCATATAATGAAGAGGAAGACTGACAGAAAGAGAAGATGGCTGATGAGTGTGATCTGTGTCTGCTGGGACTCATCTTTCTCTCTTCACTTCTCTCAGGTAAAGAAATCTGTCTTTTCTCTACAAGACATTTAGTTTAATTAATCTGAGAAAGAGTTCATTTCAACATGATCAGTTCATTCTTGTGTTACGTAAATAACATACTGGATTATTCCTGAATGAACTAAAACTAGACCGTTTCACTCTCAAACATCTGATGCTGAATTATCTTCATATCAAGAGTGTGTTTGTGATTTCAGCAGCTCTCTGATAAAGAAAAATAGCTTCTTCTGGAGAGTGTGTTGTTCACATTAAGTGAGGAAACAACACTGTGTGATCTGAATCTTCTGCTTTTCATGCTGCTGTGTTAGAGGTTATCATTTATTAATATATAATATGATGATCACTCAGATGTTCTTGTGTTTCAGGTTCCAGTGAAGTGAATGATGCTCATGTGTTCATCAGTTCTGGTCAAAATGTCCGTCTGTCCTGTAATAATGCTCTTCATGACTGTAACTCAACTACATGGATCTATAACAGATTCAGAGATTCAGCAGCAGTTGAACTGATTAATTCAGGGATAAAGAAGAAAGACGCAGAGAGACATGAGAGACTGAGTCTGGGGTCTAACTGCTCTCTGAACATCAACAACATCACAGAAGAAGATTATGGGTTTTACATCTGCAGACAATATGTGAATAAACAACAAGGAACTGATGCTCGTGTGTTTCTGCATGTTCTTCATCGTAAGTTTATGATTATATGATAAATTTAAAAAGGGTAAGTTGTTGATTGAAGAGTGTGTGATGTGTGTGTTATTTTGTGTTTCAGTCTCTTCATCTTCATCATCCTCACAGACTGAGATCAGTGCAGGCCGCTCTGTGACTCTCTTCTGTCAGTTGTATCCATATTCATATGCTGGAGTCTCTTGTGATGATTGGATCCGTTCTGAGGGAATTGAGCTGTTCTGGGTGAATCAGGCTGGTGTTAAACTGAAGATATCAGACTCCAGATATCAGATATCAGCATCAGATCACTGTAACATCACTCTGACTACAACACTCCTGAATGAAGATCACAACAGAGAGTGGAGATGCAGTGTTACTCACAGAGATCGAGTCCAGAGCTCAGTCACATATACTGTCAAGAGTTCAGGTCAGAAAACAATCTCATGATCAGTTTTAGAGCCTCATAATGTCAGTAAGGACTGTTAGTGTCACTGAAGCAGAACAAACTGAGGTACAAAAGCTTCTTTCAGTCTGACAGAAGAGAAACTCAACTAATGAACTGCAGTTTAACAGTCCAGAAAGAGCTGCTGTGAATAATGAGGGAACAAAAATTGTAACATGTATTGTGATGATCAAAATTAAAATATGATTGTAATATTCTACAGTTTGAATAATCTGAACTAACATTCATCGTTTACAGCTCAAGATAAAACAACGACAGCAGTGATTCCAGTCCACAACACAAACTCTCAGAATCCCTCAACTACGAACACACACAAAACTAAAGGTACAGAATCACTGTCTTCCTCACACAGTTTTCTCATGAATCAGTTCTGGAAGAGTCTCTGTTAAACGTGCTAATGTAATGATAGATAATGCTGAGTTTTGTAAATCTTCTGCAGCTCCAGATTCAACAACACTGATTCCAGTCAGCAGCTCGAACTCTGAGACGACTTCAAGAAGAACCACAGCAGCAGCTCCTACACAAGGTCTATCATCAGATTTCTTAATAAGGATAATTATGCTATTAAATGTGTCATTTATCATTGTATTGGTAGTTTGTTATTGTTCAGTATTTGGTTAAACACAGTAATGCTGAATGTGTCTCTCTCTCAGTGATTGTGATTGTTGTCGGCGCTTCATTCGCTCTTCTCATTCTTGCTCTGATTATTTGGCTGATTCATAAAAAGAGCCGGTGAGTTTGAAGAGTTTCTCATATTCGGACAAAACAATCCAAAACATCTGACTAAGCATTTACAGATGTGTGTTTGATCATAACTATTCCCATCACATTATGTTTCAGGTGTCAGAAGAGCGACTGATGACTCTGTGGTGAGTTTTGTAGGTTGATCTATGAGTTATTAATAACCATAAGCTGCACAGAGGACTGACTCTGAAATATCACACTCATATTAGTCACATTAGATCAGGACAAGTTACTATATTTCTACTGTTTCTGCTGTAAAGCTCACAGATAGAAATACATATAACAGAATCAATGACACAATCAACATTTCCATTCATCCTCCTCACAGTGAACAATATGATTCATCTTCAGTAATGTGTGTATATTTCATATCTGTGTATATTTGACAGTTAATTGTCTGTCATTGGTCTGTCATCCTAACATCATGTCTGTATAATAGATTTTCACTAAACCTGAAGGTTTTACACATATTTGAGCGAAACATTTTCAGCTCATATGTAAAATAATGAGTCTGCTTCACACAGTAGTGATGGACGGGCCTTTAACAGCTTGATTTGCTGTATTTTCATTGATGTTTAGGAGCAGACAGATGATTTGACTTATACTGAAGTTACTGCGTACAGTAAAACAGAGACAAAAGAAGAAGGTGAGCAAACACTTCTTGATCTTCCATCAGTGTCTTCTCTCAACATGACCTGAATCAGTTTTATTACATGCAGTTCTTCTGAATCTGTGTCTTGAACTGAGCTCAGACTGCATGCTGTAATAATTGTGCATTAAAACAGTGACTGTGATGTTGATTCAGGTTCGCTGTGATGATAAAGTGACTTATGCTTCCATCAGACGATCAAAACCTGGAGATCAGCAAAACTGCAGTCAACTTTATGCCTCTGTGAACAAGAACCATCACAAATCAGACAAATAATTACACAGACACCACACGAGCAGAGGAAGATGAACCTTATATAACATGTTAAGAAACAAGCTCTGATTTATTTGTAGTTTTTGGTTATTCTGCTCAGTTTGTCATGTTGTTGTACAGTAGCTGTCTGTGTGTGTTTATTATTAATTCAGGATCTGCAGAGTAACGTAACAAACGGAGGACAGTTTTACTCTCTGAGATCGGTCTCATTAAATCATCTAGAGCCGGTTGTTCAAAAGTAATCTTGATCATATTTCAGATTATACTCATCCAGATTGATCTTTTTGAACAACTGGCCTCTATTATCTCGAGTGGTTAATTAACTCTCAGCTTGCACTAATTATGAGAACAGGTAAAGCTACACGATGAAGTGAGTGTTTATTACAATATGACAGCAATGATAATCTGGTGTTTGAACCATTTGAGCAGCTGTTTGTAATATTATGTTTTATTTGTCAACAATAAAAAGCCTTTATCAAACATGTATATGTATGGTGTTATTATCCATCATTATTATATAAGCTAGGTCAAGATAAATCTGTTCATTTCTGCTGGATCTGCCAGTTTTTCTAAGTGTCAGTTGATTATTATTCAGCAAACACAAACTATATAAAAACAGCAGTATTTCCAGCTCAGAGTCTGAATTCACTCGCAGGTGGCGCTTTGGGAACGGCAGCAGCACACAAAGCCCAAGAGACAGACTCCACAAAGCAGCGAAGCAGATGACTTTGAAACATGCAGTGTTCATATTTATTCAATGAATAGCCTTTTTAAGTTTAGTTTAGTTTAGTTTAAGTTTAATCGCAATTCTTGTCTTTCTGTCCCCACGTTTAAGACCTCCTGAAATCACAATTAAGGCTTTCTTGTAACATGTAAGATTTTTTAAGGACCCGTCAACTTTCCTAATGTTTGAAAATGCCATTGTTTTTCAGCCACTGAAAGTTTGATCTGTCTGTGCACAGACTCATCACTGCACGCACGACTGCACCCAAACGGCTCTAGAGCTGACCTTGATCTGCTAGATATCAATTTGATTTAGTAGAAATTAGCGTTTGGTATTTATTTCATTATGTCAAAAGCCTTCACGGATTCGGACCAGAGTCCACTACCGTAAAGACTACAAAAGCTGCGCCGGTTGAAATAGAAGCGCCCCGTCAGGCTTTATATCTTAACCTTCTGTTTTGGCTGCAGGTCCGGGTCCATATGAGACGATTTCTGGGTCCGGACCCGGCCGCGGTCCGCCTGTTAGTGACCTATGGTGTAGGGTATGATTTCACATACAGCCGGAGTATTTTACTATATAGGGAGCCCCCAGCCCCCATAACAACAAATATAACACGTTTTCATCATCTGCATCTGTCATGTAATGATTTTCATGAAGCCTTAACTTCAACTGCACACAGAGATTATGATTCTTTAAAATATGCCAGTGATAGCATACTTCTAGCTTTCTTCATGTCTGAAACCAAAAAAAAAAAAAGGCTGGTCACTGCTCTGTGTGTGTATGTGTGTGTGTGTGTGTGTGTGTGAGAGAGAGAGAGAGTGTGTGTGTGTGTGTGTGTGTGTGTGTGTGTGAGATGGGTTAAATGAGAGCATAAATTCTGAGTATGGGTTATTATACTTGGCCACACGTCACGTCACTTTATAATATTTTCAGAGCGGTGATCTCACTCTTGAGGTTTGGAAACATGTTATTATTGGCTGTTTGTTTGACGCACAGGTAATTAAAGAAAGAAGAGGAACTGCATCTGAAGCCAAACACAGCTGTTGATCTCTGAACCCAGTTTGGACTGATGGCTGTGAATTCTCACACATTCACGGAGCGTTTACATGACACCATATTCAAAAAAAAAAAAAAAAAAAATTTCATGCATTTTATTTATTTTTTGGCCATTCATTTACACAACAGTGAAAGCAATAGTGGAAATAAAAAGGGTAGCAGTAGTTGTGAAAGTCTTATCGGCTCCATTCAGAGTCTGAGTCCCAGTGTTCATCTACTGTGGAAGCTCTGCTCTCTGTGTAACTGAGCATGTTCCTGTGGGCTGTACTCTTAGTGTGACATGTTTCTGCAGTATTTTCAGAGCTGTGATCTCACTGTTGTTACTGTGATCATCTCTGAACCCAGATCAGATCAGACTGATGATGGCTGTGAATCTGCTCTTCATGTGATTGTCTGTCTGAACACCGGAAGCTGATGAGCAGAGGAGGAGCTGATGATGTTAAAGAGAGAAAGACTGACAGAAAGAGAAGATGCTGATGAGTGTGATCTGTGTCTGCTGGGACTGATCTTTCTCTCTTCACTTCTCACAGGTAAACACATTTCTACACGCTCTTTAAAGAGTTTGAACATGCTTTATTCTTCCTGACAGTCATGTTCTGATCTCAGACTGAAATCTGACTCTGAGAATGACCTGCTGTCACAGGAGTTTGATTATGAAGCTGTTATGGATTATTCCTGAATGAACTAAAACTAGACCGTTTCACACTCAAACATCTGATGCTGAATTATCTTCATATCAAGAGTATATATAATATTAGAATAAAATACTCTCCACAAATAACAGGCCAGATTACAGCAAAATTTATATTATTATTATTATTAGTATTAGTATCAATTCTCAGAGGAAGAAGATTAGTTTCACTAGTGGTGGATAGATGAAGCTTCATGAAGCTTTTGAAGCTTTGCAGCCAGATGTGTTGAAAAGTGCTTCATTTCTGGAGGCTTTGAATGCAGGCGAGCGCCACCTGCTGGTCGATGCCAGTAACCTGCAGGAAAACATTATCAGGAGTGTGACAGCGTTAAAATGTGTGCTACATGGTTCAGAAAGACTTGATACAGTAACACACACTCACACATAGTAAACACATGTAAAATAAACAAATAAATAAATTATTTTAAGTTGTTATGATTCATAATTGTGTAACTTATTATTTGTAAATCAGCGGTCTCAAAGCTCTTCAGTTCAGCTCCAAACAGCTCCGACTCTCTTTATCTGTTATTGGTATTTCATCCTCTATAGATAACCATACGCTTAACAATGGAATTTAGTCTGTAGATGCATTAATTAGCATTTCCTTCCATTGTGAATGTTTATCTTCTGTTCCTGTTAAATTACTCACTTTTTTATGGCTTCTGCTCATATAACATATCCTGTGCATTTATGTAATAAGCAATTTATATCCTCACAACTGCATTTTCTTTAATAATAAAATCTGTATTATTATGTTCTCCTGATTCCCCTGACTGTATTTGTCATCTGCAGCTCATCATCTTTGCCTGTGTATCACCTCAGTTCATACTTAGTTCAAGTTCATACAAAGGAGAAGCCACATTCATGTCATTTGTGTTTTTCACGTCTACAAAGTTTGAAAGTACATCAGAAAATACACACATTTGGAGTTCCTCCCCAAAGATAATGTCAAAAAGTTATATTCTTGTTTCATTTTGCTTCATAATTTAAATTATATCGTTGTGCTTTCTTATGAGTTTCATAGTATGTTTGTTCACTTGTCTTATAATGCATGTGTGTCACTTACTCTGTCATGAAGAAAAGTAAAAGCATTTTACACACTGTTCTTGTTCAGGAAGCTGAAGAAGAGACTGTAACACTTTTAAGAAAGACAGGTTTATTTTTTATTTTGTTCTTTACTGTTGTTTTTAAAATGACTAGTTATTTTTCCACTTATGATGTATTTAGAAAATGCAGATGCAGTAAATACTGTCGTGTAGCTTATTATTAAACTGGTTCAGTTATGGAAAACAGCTGGGGCAAATGAATCAATAATGAGGTGAGTGGAGTTTGGGGAATTGAATCCGGGAGATAGTGACCTCTGGTTGTGAGAGGGAGAAACACAAGGCCCAGACTCCTGACAACTGTATACTAACTACTATGTGTTGGTGCATATGTAAGTGTTAAGTTTATAAACTTGACATTACAGCTAATCAGCCTCTGAGCACATGGTGAGCATTAATGTACAGCGATTAGCGTGTGCTCTGCTATCGACAAAAAGCAAAAGATAGAAAACATGCAATGTTTTTTTATGTTCCTTATGTGATCTTTAACATAACAGTTGTGTGTTTTGATGTTTTATATTTTGTGCCACTTCATTTTAATTGATTTATGTGTTTGAGTTAACTCGGATTTGCAGATACATTGCACAAGTACAGTTGGTGTAATTATTTTACAACATATGCTTTAAACATTATTTGCAACATAAATTAATATGAATACAAATTATGTACAATTAATTTTAGAGGAGTGTGGAAATCTAATAATTTAAAAATCCTGTTTCTGACATTCTTTTCTTCCACAGAAAGATATATGAAGAAGAATTCAAGAAGTATTCGTAGTAGTTTGCAAGACTCAGGTTCAGGTACCGAACTGAACACTAAGTCAATGGGTGTTCTACCTTATTGCAGATGAATTGGTTGTGCAAAATATGTAACTTTACATCATCAAAACGAGTGGAACTATTAAATTTTAGCAGCGAGCCATATTCACCTATCTCGACTTCAGCAAAGCCTGTTCTGATGCTGTGGATGTGTTTTCATTTGTGACGGTGTCGATGAAGAATTCACTACTCACATCAGCATATCCATCTTGAGTTTGGTTTTCGCACATAATGCACTGACTTGGATTTGGACTTGCAAACCTTTGCAAAATGATTCCACTTGCCACATTTAGCACACTGTTTTCCTTTGCTGGACACGTTTCTCTTCTTTTGTGTTCTTTCCGCAGTATCCGCATGAATTGAGGCATTCTGCTTGCACGTAGGGGTGTGATATATATCGTCTGCGATAATATCAGAATTGTTGTTTTAACGATGTGCAATTTGACATTATCGAGTATTTTGCAAAAACCAAACAGAACACCTACGGAGTGCATGCTTACATTACGTGATGAAGTCTAGACTAGAGCATGTGTGCATTTGGAGTGTGTTCTTTCACTGCATGATTCAGTAATAAAATGCATTAAGAATGATCACAAAATTCAAGATAGGGGCGAAAATGCGTATATATATATATCATTTCATATGGTTAAAATCAGATGAAGAGTGCCGTTTTTTTCTTCAAAAATAAGCATGATTACAAATGTGATATTGGTTTTATACAACAGTTCAATGAACAGTAAGTTAATATTAAGAGACTTACGTTTTAAACACCATATTGCCTGTTTTTGCACCATTCCGCCAACAAAAATTATTCCAAACAGCTACAGCACTGCTTTGCGTCTCTGAGAAACATGACGGTGTTTCGTTCCTGAATAAATCAGCCGTTTAAATGATTCGGTTCAGTCGCAATGACTCACTTATTAACAGTGACTTGCTGCCACCTGCTGGCGGTTTTAATTTCACATTCAAAGTATCTTTTCATTTTAAAATAATTTCAAATATCAGTATTCAATGTTTTATGTTTAATTTTGTTGAAACTGGTTTCATTTGTTTGGTAACAGCCTAAATGTCTTATTATTCTAATTGACTGATTAAATGTAACAATTTGATTCAAAAGATGCACACTTTTAGGAAAAAATGGCTTTTTTAAAGGTAAAATTGCCCATAAAAGGTAAAAATGAATTTAAACGTATATGTAAAGATTAATTTCTATCACTGATGTGAACTGACTATCAAAAACTGCAGCTGTCCACGGTAGTCAGTTATCAGCACAATAACACACTCTGTAAAATATCGTCTAATTATCGTTATCGAAAATATCCCCAAAAATATCAAGATATCATTTTTTTTCAATATCGCACACCCCTACCTGCCTGTTGTAGGTTTTTGTGTTGTTCTGACGGCTCTGTCGTATTTTTGCATGCTTTCTTATTGCGTGCACTTGTTGCTCCTGCTTCACATTCGTGCTTCCACTCGCCATGCTTTTCATCTGGGCTTGTGCAATCTCATGCGATCTGGCAATGTCTACCGCTCTCTCTAACATTAATTCAGCACACTGATTGAGTAATTTCTCTCCAACTTGTGGGGAATAAATGCCAAAAACGAACGGTCTCTCACCATCTCCTCTGGGTTCGTGTAACCACAGTCTTTAACGAGCAATCTGAGCTCAGTGATGAATTGATCAAATGTTTCCGTGGCAGACTGCATTTTCTCATTGATGAGATTGTTAAGCAATCTCTGATTGGCCTTTGGTACCACGTAAGCTTCAACATGATCATAGTAAGTTTTGAGCAACTTATTAATATTCAGACAGCTTGAATATTACAGTCGTGGTCTTGTCCCGATGGCCAACGAGGTCTTCGGAGGGGATCTGTCTCTGGGGTTCATCTAGGTGTCCTGATCTCCGCTGATGTTCAGGGCTGTAGAGGTCGTCTCTAGGTGCTGATCCACCATCTGATCTGGATACGGACTGGATCTGGGTGGCTACATTCACCTCAGAATAAGAATGAAACAGACTAATATTAGCGTAGATGCCACTGAGAACAGTAAAGCACATTAGAATTGTAGTAAACACTAATCATTTACACACATTACCTGGAATGAAAACAATAAACTCCTGGTCTTGAAAGTACACACAGTATGTAGCTGCAGTGGAGCGGTCTGGTCTCGAGTGTTTGGTGTCGTGGAAGAACTGACTGGGTTTCATCTGAAATCTTGCAACGATGACAAAGCACCAATGAAACCTTTGGCCACACCCTGATGGAGAAAGAAAAATACATTATAAGTTCAAAAAATGAAATGATGCCATTTGAATCATTTACAATGTATCAATATCAGAAAAACAACAGTCAGAGGATTAGAAAAACATGTAAATGACGACAGAATTCTGGGTTAACTGTACATTTAAGTAAATTAATAGAAACGCTTTTCACTAGTCATCACTGTGCAGAAAAATATCAGCGAACGCTGCAAAGAATGCTTGAAAAATACACATTCAGCAGATCCTCAGCTTGCTGTTGAACAGTAGGTCTGTTCAGTTCAGTTACTGCAGAAAATCACACGCTCATGCTGACATTTACTTGAACTTACCAACTTTCTCATCGGCTCTAACCGCTCCTTGCTCGTCCAGTCAGAGAAGTGTAATAAAGATGATGTCCACTGTCTTGGACTCCTGGGAAAACTATTACAGAGATCGCACGTACACTGCCGTCCAAACGTTTGGCATCAGTAAGACTTGTGATGTTTTTTAAAGATGTCACTTATGCTCATCAAGGCTGCATTTATTTGATCAAAATACAGAAAAAAAAAAAACACAGTAATCTTGCAAAATGTATAAAGTAATGGTTTCAATTTTAATATATTTTAAAATATAATATATTTCTGCGGTGCAAAGCTGAATTTTCAGCATCATTACTCCAGTCTAAAGTGTCACATGATCCTTCAGAAATCATTCTAATATGCTGATTTATTATCAGAATTATCAATGTTGGCAACAGTTGTGCTGACAAATATTTTTTGGAAACTTTTTCAGGATTCTTTGATGAATAAAAGTTAAATAGAACAGCATTTGTTATGCAATCTTGTCTAACAATATAAAACTTTGCTCTCACTTCGTATCAATTTAACACATCCTTGCTTAAAAGTTTTAATTTCTTACAAAAAGAAGGAATACAAATTTACTGACCCCAAACTTTTAAGATTATAAATCAGCATATTAGAATGATTTCTGAAGGATCATGTGACACTGAAGACCAGAGTAATGATGTTGAAAAACATTAAAACTCGTTCTGACCCGAGCTTTAACAGCAGTGTATGTGAAGGTGAGCAGGTTGTGGTAAACTAACACAGTTCTGAAACAGACTGACAGTGATTTGCTGCCATCTACTGGCGCTTTTAGTTTTATATTTAGAGTATCGTTTCTTTTATAAAATTATTTTATATTTCAGTATTTATTTGTATTTTTGTATGTTGAATTAAAATATATTTCTTTCTAAAGCTTTTTCTTTAACCGGCACAAGAGGTGTTACTTAATCTCATTAATTTGAGATGAATTTGATTAATTAATCGGCACATTATGTAATTAATTAGATAAAGTAATCACTTGATTTACCTATTTAAAGCATAACAAATAAACGATACCCAATCTGAGCTGTGAGTTTTAGATGAATCAAGAATCAGTGCATGAATCTCAACAATCAATCTTTAAAAACATCACAGCAGTGATGAATAACTAACAGTAAGTAAGCAGAGATCAGACCGAGATCATGAATCAGAAACCTGTATGAATGTGTTTGTTCTGCTGAACACAAAGGAAGATATTCTGAAGAATGTGGGAAACAGAGCAGTTCTGGGGCACCATTGACTTCCATAATATTTTATTTATTTATTTATTTTTTCCTACTATGGAAGTCAATGGTGCCCCAAAACAGCCTGGTTACAAAAGTTCTTCAGAATATCTTCCTTTGTGTTCAGCAGAACAAACACATTCACACAGGTTTGGAACGACTTGAGGATGAGTAAATGATGACAGGATTTTCATTTTTGGGTGAACTATCCCTTTAAAGCGGCAACAGAAGAAATGCATGTTAGAAAGTATCTCTCTCACACACACACACACACACACACACACACATTAGCTCATGCATGTGTGTTATTTCTTTTCAAACATAATGTATTTTAGTAATTCAGGAAAAACCTGTTTTTGATGAAAAGTGTTTGATGAAAATTCCTGAACACATTTTTGCACTTTATTTAAATTAGGATATTTTATTAGAAGCCTTTTATTACTATAATCACATCCCTTAGTCCTGTATATAATGCATATAGTGTCATGTAGATTTATTAACTACATTATCAAACAGTCTCTTATTATTGTGACTGTCATCTGTAATAAATCCACTGATATTTTCAGTCAGTTTCTCAGTTTCAGCTCTAGATGACAGTAAAGATGCACTGATTTCACATCAGCAGCTGAAGGATTTCTATTACAGTCATTTATTAATTCACTTTGACTTCATCTGGAACTGTTTAAAATCTGGCATTAAAACTGAATTTATTTTTACATTTGGAGCCTTGAAGCTGAGGATTTTTTAGCAAAAATCGTATCAATTTGTATGAGTAAGGTCGTATGAATTGCATTTAATTAGCCACCTCGTAAAATATTTACAAATTGCTGCGAGATCGGGCTGGAGCTACAGATTACTGACTATTGATCGATAAGATCCTCAGAGAGGAAGATAAATCATAATTACAGAAGAAAGGGAAGAGTGTGTGAGTGAAGGAGGTTGTGAATGTGTGTAGATGTGTTAGTTACAGGATCAGAGAATGACACCGTTCCTCTGTCATAGTCCAGATTCACTCACACGATCAAGCTGCTGTTTAACACAAAACCAAAACATGAAGACCCTCCGTACAACAACATTTCATCCTCATACTCACACACCAGACATCAGTGTTGAAGAAACCCCGTCCCTTCCTCTGGTTTGATGCTGTAGTTACTCCCAAGTCTCCAGAATTGACTCTGTGTAATCTCCACATCCCAGCAGTGTGTTCCTGAGTTAAAACCCTCTGAACCCAGAACACATTCATACCGGTCAAATCTCTCTGGATTATCAGGAACAGGTTGAGTGATCTTGTTGTATCTCACACTGGTCAGATCATCAGACAGAAGGAGACGTGGATGAGCCGTGTTTGGATCCAGAATCACAGGAGCTGATGAGACACAATCAACAGATGCTGTTATTCTGATGTTCATATAATGATCAAGAGTGAACCCAACACAGATTATTGTGAATAATGATGCACTGTCTATTAAACAAACACATCAGACATTTTTGAATCTGTAAATCTTCCCCTCATGAATGATTTCCAGTGTGTGTATCTTCTGCAGTCAGACTCACTGTTCTGGACGATGTCCTGCATCTTCTTCCAGACTCTGAAGGGCAGGTTGCCCAAGTAACGTGGCACATGAATCAAAGCTCCAGAAGGCGTCTGTGGATCCGGCTGTGATGAGATCTGGACTCTGGAAGAACATTCAGGATCAGAACCGCAGTGGCTTTGGATCAGAAGCAGAGAGACCAGAGACACCAGCAGATCACTCACCTTTCCATTGAGACTGGAAACTCCTGCAGAACAAACACACCATTGATCATCAACAACTCAATCAATTAATCAATCAATCAATCAATCATCTGAAATCAGACCTTCAGAAAGCAGACGTCACTGGCTTTCATCATCTCCTCCGTGTCTTTGATTGTGTGTGAAAGAGCTGAGATGTGTCTGTTCATCTCCTCCAGCTTCTCCTTCATCATCTGCTTCTTCTGCTCCTCTTCCTCCCTCAGTGCAGTGATTGTAGCTTCTTCTTCATCTCTGAGAAACTGATGAAGCTTCTCAAACTGCTGTTTAATCTGACGCTCTGTGTGCTCAGCTTGAGACTGAAATCAAACCACATTCACTTTAATCGTCTCCATCAACACACATCAACACAATCACATCATTCAGATCTGAGAGAAACTCAGAGACCGACATATAACGCATCCAGAAGCAGATTGATGCTCGTCATTTACACAAATAATCAGCTGCAGTCCATTATATTAAATATATCAGATCATAACTGTATCTAGTGATCTACAGCTGTAATGAAAATGACTCTGGATTCTGTTTCCTCACCTTGATGTGTCGAACTGTTTCCTCAAACTCTCCTTTCATTTTTTTCATTGTGTTGAAGTTTCTTCTGTAATGATTGCAGTGCTGTATTGAGCACCTCCTAGAATTAAACAAAATAAAAACACATAAGAAGACTTCCTACTGCTCCCCGGACTTGGAGTATTTATCAGTAAGATGGCACCCCTTCTATCTTCCGCTAGAATTTACAGTTATTGTAATTACTGCTGTCTACTTGCCTCCAGATGCTAACATTACTAACTGCCATTAGTAAACAACAGCAGGCCCATCCGGATGGAGTCTTTATATTAGCTGGTGAGCAAGTCTAAAGATTGTCCTGAACATGTTCAGTGTCCAACTAGAAGGAAAAATATACTTACCCATGTTTATAGTAACATCAAGTATGTATATAAGGCATCACCTCTTCCCCATAGAACTGTCTGACCACATTTCATTGTTTTTGACTCCGGCATACAGACCGCTTATCAACAGGGTCAAACCATCTGTTAAAACAATACAAATGTGGCCAGAAGGGTCATCCGAGCAATTGCGAGACTGCTTCAGTCACACTGACTGGACTGTATTTGTGGATGATAACATTGACATCTACACATCTTCTGTGCTATTTTATATAAAATGTTGCATAGATAATGTGACCATTATGAAATGGATTCACATCTTTCCTAACAGCAAGCCGTGGATGACCAAGAATGTAAAACTCTTGCTAAAGGCCCGTAATTCAGCTTTCCGGTCTGGTGACATGCAGCAGTACAGCACAGCCAGGATGAACCTAAAGAAGGGGATCAGGGATGCAATATATTGACACTTGGTCAGGACCCCTTGGCATCGCTTTTTGACGCTCAAGGTACCCCTTTAGCATAATTTTTCAATGCACAGGGTCCTCCATTGTTTTCAGTTGTTTGTCTTAATTTAATGGTTTTCATGCATTTGTGTTAAATATAAATTAATTTTATATAAATTTATACTTTTATTGGAGCATGTAACCCCACCCCTACCCTAAACCTACCCACCTCTGAACAATATAAAACACGTAACAGGCAAATAAAAGTACAGCCACAGGTATTTATTGCAAAAAACAACCATAAACAAGCAGTATAAAAGCATTACAAATATGTTGTGTTGCATTCCAAGTCTTCTGAAGCCATACAATATCTTTATGCGAAGAAGAGAGTAAAACATAAGGTTTTAATCGCTAAAAATTATCCCGCTCCGTTAACATGCTTGCATCTCATTCAAAAAGATACTCCCGTAGCATGACTCAGTCGGCCACGAGACACTCAAGAGCCAATGGCATTTCACAACAGCATGACGCAATCAGTCACGAGACACAAGAGCCAATTGCTAATGTAAGGTTTCTTCTGGCGGCATTTTTTTAATACGCACACAGAGACAGCACATAGGAAGAGCTTTTGTGTGCGATAAGCCTTTTGAGAATCTAACCCTAACCCTAACCCTTTTGCGTCAGCATATTGACGCTAAGCATTTCTTATTTAAAGCAACTGACGACCCTGCATGTTGAAAAGCGAAGCCAAAGGGTCGTGACCAAGCGTCAATATGTGACGAGTTGGGAGTGAGACCGTGTTGAAGGAATGTATGCATAGCTGTTGTTCTTGGACTTCATTTCTGCTTTTAATACTATTTAAAGTTCTCCAAGATGTCTGATCTAGGCATTCAGCATAACATCTGCCTGTGGATCAAGGACTTTTTAACAGAGTGGCCACAGTCAGGGAGAACGGGCTCACATAATTTCTCAACTTTGACAATCAGCACAGGAGTCCCACAGGGATGTGTGCTAAGCCCGTTTCTCTATTCTCAGTATACACATGACTGTATACCATTGTATAATACCAACACCATTATCAAATTCGCGGACATAATATTCACAATATTCTGAAGGACTCATCTGGGAAACGTTACAGGTCTATCAAAACACGTACCACAAGATTCATGAACAGTTTTTATCTTAAAGCTATAACCACACTGAACACTGAACTGATAATACATTCTTGACATGTAAGAAGAACCAATCGTGTGCAATTATATTGAGCATTGAGCACTTTATTTCATTCAGCACGGTGTAAAATTATTATTATTTTTCCTTATGTGCAATATGGTCCTTATTTAATTATTATTTATTTATTTATTTATTTATAATATCTGTAGCTGGATACATTGGCAAAATCTACAGTTTTGTTGGATGTAAGTACAATGACAATAAACAATCTGAATCTGAACATTTCATACTAAATTAATTCAGAAATTAAAACCTGCCATAAAACAAAGGCAAGCTGAGTGAACACAAACCACAGTTTGTAAATGACAATGTTATTTATTGAAAATAAAAAATAAAAAAAAGTTTTCCAATACCAACACTTAAATAGGACTTTTAAAACAACATGAAGTTGGCTAAAAGCCATTTCTCTCACCTTACATGAAGGAATAACTTCATCAATGGGTCTGAATATGTGATTGACGTGTTTCTGTGAATTAACACACACCGGCTGTTTGTCCTCCAGACAGAAGTCTTTGATTTTCTCACTGTGTAAACTGCAGATCTCCTCAGATCCTGATGAACATCTTTCATTTCTCTCCTTCAGGAATGACTCACAAGTTTTTCAATGCAAAACTAACTGGAGGTTCACCTGTTGAGGATCTTCTCCTGCAGACGGGACACTCCTGAGTTTTCTTGGTTCTCCAGAACTGTTGAAGACACTCTTTACAGAAACTGTGACTACATGATAAAACAACAGGATTCTTGAAGATTTCATGACATACAGGACAAGAAAAATCATCTTCAGATAGTGAAGCCATTTTCAGTCTTTGAGCTCCAGCGATCTAAACTTTACTTTCACTTTCTGAACAACAGTTTAAAGAATGAATCACCACGAGAATCACAAACATCTACTATCTATTCAGAAACAAACTGATGGCTGATTCTTTATTGCTTTTGTCAGTAGAGAAGAGAGTCAGTGTGACAGAAAGCAGAAATAACTCGTCAGTCTCTTCCTGGTAAGAGCTGTAAGAGGGTGGAGTTTATGATCACATGAGTGTGTTTAAACAAAGGGGTGGTTGATTGCTATTTCACTTTTTTAACATTAGTTAGTGTGTAATGTTGCTGTTTGAGCATAAACAGTATCTGCAAAGTTGCAGCGCTGAAAGTTCAATATATTGATCAATATCATTTAAAATTCTGTCAATTTAATGCCTACAAAAATGGTAGTACCCGGGTCCGATGCGTCAGGAACCCAGATAAACCCCGCCCCCGGGAACATGTAACGAAGGGGGCGGGGCCATGCTGCGCTGCTTTAGAGAAGAGGAAGAGAAAACTAGGGGTGCACATAAAAATCTATTCATACTGTATGTGAATCGCGATTCTGTCTTCTAACGAATCTAATGGATTCACAAGCTTCAAAATCAATGTTCTAAAACAGATGTTCTTAATCCTGTTCCTCGTGTCGCCCTGCTCTGCACACACTCTGCATCTCTCTCTCTCTCTCATTCAGATCGTCAGATCAGCTCCAACAAACTGTTCCAATTATACACTTATTTTCACATAGCAACGAGAAGCGTTATACATGGACGTGTATGCGGTTGCTGTGCTGTATTAAAGCTTTAATCAGAATATAACCGTATATTAAAAGCTAACACAAGTAGTAGCATTTACAAATAATAGCGTATCTAAAAGTATGAGACAACAACAAACAAACATACCATTAAGAGCCGCGCTTGCACAGGTTCTGTGTGATCCTCTTCACTATATCCTCTGCGTCTCAATCGGGCTCAAATTGATAAGCAATATAGACATGGGCGGCGCTAGGGAGGGGCTAGAAGGTGCTTCAGCACCCCCAAGAAAGACCAAAGCACCACCGCAAATAAAGAAGATGAAATAAATAAAATAATTCAAAAATAACAACATTTGATTCATTACGTATGCAAAGTAATACAACATGACGTGATTTTCAGTCGCACTTTTCGGAATGTCAAAGCATTTTATTTTAAAAATGGATCAGTTCCTTCTATGGGATTTTTTTTATCCATTTACCTATCCACCATGAAAAACCACAAGTCTGATCACTTAGGCCTGAGCCCGACTAAAGATTCTTCTAGTCAACTAATCGCACGTTTATTTTAAATTAAAATAACCTACTAAACCTTCCTTTAATATAGGCTAGTCATACTTGCGTATTATAGCCGATTCTGCACTCAAGTGCAAAAAATCAAAATTAACGTCAGCGTGAACGGCAAAAAAATAAAAATATGATGAGTCAAATAACCATGTAATAAAATGTTACAAAATCGACTGGGTGATTTTATTATACATATGAAAAATATGTATAATAAAACTTGTTTCGGTCATATTTACTATTAATTGCCCAGTTCCCCTGTCAATGATCTAGCACCCCTCAGCACCTGCATTCAAAATTCTCTGGCGCCCCTGAATATAGTCTGTATTGCATTGTTTACAATACCACCGGAGCACATGATGCTGAGCTGAGGGGCGGGATGTTTAGACGTGCACTAGAGGCGGTTTAGCCAATCAGCTAACCAATCTCCAATCTCAGCCAATCTCAGCCCATCGCGAATTTCTGAGGGAGGGCTTCATAAAAATAATCAAGGCGTTTGTCAGAGAAGGGACAGAGCGGTGTGGAATAAAGGTAAATTATGTGGAAAAATAATGCGTTTTTAAAAACACATGTTAGACTGCACCCCATAAACACAATCAAACCTAGAAAAAAAAACAGTCACCCACTCCTTTATACAAGTCAGACAGGAACATCAGGATTTCTGCAGGTTAAATTGTAATTATTATCATTGTATCATTATGTGTTTTATTTTTTTGTATGTTTTGTACGACGAGGAAAGCTCTAGCCACTCCCACTGATTAACCTGCTGTCTTTGATTGCTTACTAATAGCTTAAGAAGACTTATTTGAACAATTGATGTGTATCCTGAAGAAGGCTTTGAAGCCAAAACGTGTAGATCTATACTTAATTATTTTAATGATTTAACCCAGTTCATTAAAGGCTTTTTATTGTTACTACAAGTGCCTTGGAGTAATTCATCTTTTCAGTTTGATATCTTAATTTGTGTTCTAAAGATGAACGGAGGTCTTATGGGTTTGGAAGGACAGAATTAATGACAGAATTTTCATTTTTGGGTGAACTATCTCTTTAAGATCAGATCAGTGTGAACAGTAAAATCATCATCACAGACAGACATCGTGGCCAGTGTGGGGAATTTCTGAAGGAACTGTAGTAACAGTATTTGTTCACATGTGTTGAGAAACTCATGTGTTCTTGAATTTCATCCTACTCTTTCAGCATCTTATGAGAATGCAAGAATGTCGAACTTTCCTTCAGTGACATCACACCCAAAAATTACCTGTTCAAGGGAACCAAGAAGGGCTCTGTGTATCTCACCCAGTACAGGGTAACTATAACCCACCCAAACACATCTTAACTAATTCATAACCTATCCAAACACAGATTAACTAATCCATAATCGAGCCAAACACAGGTTAAATAATTCACAACCCACCCAAACACGGGTTAAATAATTGATTGTGTATCTAGCAAAAGCTATGCAGAATTCTGCCAGTGTGAGAACACATTTTGATTGAGGTATGGAATTTTTTAGACTGATGGTTAAAGGGCCACAGTCAAAAGAGCGGTGGGATTCATTGATGGGAACTGAAGTTAGTTGAGAAGGAAGATCAATATTTGCACCTGATACAATTAGGGAACGGAGGTGAGTCGAGACTGGAGGTGGATCCATGGTGACTGTGTTGGGAGGAGCTGGAAGAGGGACAGCTGAGGCGAGGGAATTGCCTGGCAAGTGGATTGAACCCGAGGAAGATGGATGCTGGGCAGGGGGCCCTACTAGTTACTGGTGTCCGCAATGTCTAAGAGGAGCTGAAGCGAGAAGAGGGGAAGGGTTAGCAGGCAAAAGGGGGTAAAGGATCCTTTGCAGAGGCAACCTCCCGCTAGGGACTGAGCCAGGGGGGATGTTAGGAGGAATTTGAGGCACAGAACGGAGAAAAAGGGGATTAGAAGAATTGGCTTGTTGCGCATGGGTTATCAACAAAAGAAATGAAAAGAGGTGGGGAAGCGGAAGGAAGGAAGTATGGAAGAAAAAGTTGGGATAGATGGGTCTTGCCTAGGGAGTGGAGAAGCCTGCAAATGAGAATTCGTGGCGTTGAAGGAACTGCGGAACTGTTTTTGCGGCCGCTATTGTTGACCGGGAGGAAAGGCGGTGGACGAGGAAGTATATGCTGCTGTAGTTTTTCCCCTCTGGTCTTTGCCGTGGCCTCTGGATTAGCGCACTGTAAATGATGGCGTTCGAACGCTGAGCCAGGAGAGAAACAGAAGTGGATGAGGACTGGGCCTTCTTTTTGGAGTTGAGGTGTTTGTTGGGATGCTGGAGCTGTTGGAGTTAGAAAGTAGATCATAGAGTTGAGCTTTTGATGATCTGCGGGAGAAATGTAGTTCGGAGTTTGAGAGGGCTTGACGTAGGCTGTTGACGGACCATTTTGAAATGGGTGGAATCGGAGGAATGGCGGCAGCAGAATGAAGAGGTGGACGAGGCACAGTTGATCTTAAAGGTGGAGGAGAGAGAGTAGTCTTCTCGAGCTTTGTTTTGGAGTTTTGTTTCCAGTCAAGACTTGGTGTGTGTATATTATTGTAATTATTATCGTTGTATCATTATGTTTGTTTTGTTTTTTCCATGAATGGAGGATTTATGGGTTTGGAAAGACATGAGGGTGAGTAATTAATGACAGAATTATTAATTTTTGGGTTAACTATCTGATCAGATCAGTGTGAACAGTCAAATCATCATCACAGACAGACATCGTGGCCAGTGTGGGGGATTTCTGCAGGAACTGTAGTAACAGTGTTTGTTCACATGTGTTGAGAAACTCTGTGGTGCTGTTCTGGGAACAGATGTGTGCTTGACTTTCCAGTGTGACATTCCTGCTGTTTCAGCATCTTACGAGAATGCAGGAACGTTGAGCTTTCCTTTAGAGACGTCACGCCCAAAAATGACCTGTTCAAGGGGACCAAGTGCTCTGTGTACCTCATCCAGTACAGGGTAACTATAACCCACCCAAACACAGTTTAACTAATTCATAATCCACCCAAACACATTTTAACTAATCCATAATCCACCCAAAACAATTTAACTAAACCAAATAACATATCCAAATACAGGTTAATCTATAACCCAAACAAACACAGTATAGGTAAATCATAACTTATCCAACTACAGTTTAACACATTTTCAAATACAGGTTAACTAATCTATAATCCACTTGAACACATTTTAACTAGTCCATAGTATATCACCCAAAACCTCTTAACTAATCCATAACTTATCCAAATACAGGTTAATTAATCAGTAATTTAACCAAAATCATTTTAAATAATCCATAACTCACTCAAACACTTTTTTTAACTAATGCATAACCCACCCAAATTTAGCTTAACTAATCCTTAACATATCCAAATATAGGTTAACTAATCAATAACTCAACCAAAACCATTTGAACTAATCCATAACCAGTGTTGGGCTAGTTACTCAAAGAATGTAATATATTACTTATTAATTGTTACTCCTTTCAAAAGTAATATTGCTACTTTACTTATTACTTTCTGGCAACAGTAATTAGTTACACTACTAGTTACATTACTTTTTCTTCACGCCCCACAGAAGTTGTAACTGTGTATCTTCCAGATAAAATTCTTCTAGAATGTTACTAACAACATATTTCTGCCTCATCATTTGACCAAAACCCACATTAGATCGCAGTCAGAAGTTATTACAAACACTCAATAGTGATTGATAGTGGCATTCAAGTAGAAGTGTTGTATTTATCTCATTAATTGTCATGTGTAGCTTGAAGTAATTTTTCCGTTACCCATATGCGATTCAATTTCGTTATGCATTTAATCAAATCACATGAGTTTGTAAGAAACTGTTAAATTTTCCCAAAATATTTTGAATTATATTAATATAATGTACCACGTGCTGATCAGAGGGATGCAACAACAGAGTAAAGTAAAGCCACAACTTACACAACAGATCTTTTTTCCTGACAAACTCAATATAATGCAATATTTCTATCTGCTGAATGTAAGCTTTTCCATATTCCAAGCTTGCCTGCTGCACTGGGGACATCACATGCATGTGCGAGTCATGAAAATTATGAAAATAAATCTAGGAATTATCTGATTGTTAGATTTTAAATCAGCGGGGTTGAGGCATCAAAAGTAACTATGTAACTATGCTGTTTTATGGAAACTAACTGTAATATTATTACTGAAACCTTATTAATAATTAGTTACACTACTAGTTACTGCAAAAAGTAATATTATTACAGTAACTATATTACTAGTAACTAGTTACTGCCCAACACTGTCCATAACCCATTCAAACACAGGCTAACTGATCCATAGCTCACCCAAACACAGGGTAAAACCGATCCATAACCCACCCAAACACAGGTTAATCGATCCATAACCCACCCAAACACAGGTTAACCGATCCATAACTCACCCAAACACATGGCATCCTGGGCATCTTCGTGTATAAGTTGAAACCGCTACAAAATGGCAAATATTAAAGAACAGGTGTGTTCAGGTAAGAAGCCAAGCACATGTCTGTAATTCTCAAATAATTTTAGTCTAATTTATGTGAAATTACCATTAATGACACCAGTCATGGTGACAATTTTGGCACTTCTTGTCGTTAATACTGGTGCTTCGAGTGCTTTATTGCCATCACACACCATACAGGTGCTCTCCACAGGAAACACACTTGATGGAAACACAGGTGATGTTTTAGGTTGGGCTACTTCGTTTAAAGGAGTAGATGGAATTTTTTTCTCAGAGTAGATATACTGCACAGTGCGGTGCAGGTCAAACTGGGGAACGCAGGCGAGGTCTTCTGAGAGCCGTGGAACTGAGGAGTCCGTTGCTTCAGATGGTTTCTCTGATGCAAATAACTGTTTATTTGTTTGAAACAAGTGCCATTTGGCAATGTTTTTGTGAGGGCACGACATCCGGGGCTTTGCACACGGGCAGTGCCAAGTTCTGACAGTTGAATTGTATGTGACCATAACTCCCCAAGACGACTGAAGTGATGGATCATGGGCTCATGCATAGACAGAGTGATCTACTTTTGAGAGTCACCTAATGCGACTGACACTGAAAACAGGACATTTGCTGTCTGTGCTACTTTCTGTCTTTTCAGATAGACTGCCTTCTTGGCTTCTCCAAAGAATTTCCAAAGTTCATCTCATCAAGAACACTAGGATCCAAGAGCTCCTAAAACACTGTGTTACAACAATAGTCCAGTGAACGTAGGTGTTCACATAGACTAAAAGTGTGTCCACTCCTGTAAGCAAGCTGCTGGTATTGCCAGCACTCTTGTAACTCTGGTACAGAAAAACCATGGCCACTTCTCTGAACAGCAATGGTAATGGGCCTCTGTTCTGCAGGCCAAATGGCATCTGCATAATCTTTTATCTAGAAATTATAAACGGTATGCAAATCAGAAAAAAACATAAAAAACCCCCAAAAAAAACCAGTTAGATTTGATAAAGTATATGAGAGGCCATTCAAAATATATTTCAAACCTCACTCTTGCACATGCTGTCAAACGCTCTCATTCGCTACTATACTATCTCACACAATCAAAGCTCATTTCACACACACTCTATCAAACTCTCTCGCACACACTACCAAACTCATTCGGTCCGTGCGTCTTCCGATCATTCGTTTTTTGATTTTATATTGAAAGTAGAAAAATTAGAAAACAGCTCCTTTTCGTTTTCCCTCTTTTCAAAACAAAACAAAACAAGAATTCAGCTTAATTTTTCATTTAGGAGTAGAAAAATGAATAAATACATTGATTCTTATAGTGTTCCTGTGGCTCAGTGGTAGAGCATTGCGTTAGCCACTGTCGTGGGTTTAATTCCCAGACAACACACATACTGAAAAAATAAATAAATAAATGTATAGCCTGAATGCACTTTTAGTGTCTGTTAAATGTAGTGTGTGTGAAAGCTTTGATAGTGTGTGAGACGTTATAGTAGTGCATAAGAGAGAGTCTGACATGTCTCTTGAACGGCCTCTCATACATATTAATACCCTTTTTAAGTGCTTCAAAAAGACAAAGGCTGCATCTGAAACCGCCTACTCAATGAGTAGGTACTTCATTTCAATAAGTACTTACTTAACGAGCGCTAAAAGAGTACGTACTCTACAGCCAAATCTCGTTGAGTATGAATGCGATCTGCCATGTTGACGTTATCATGCGATTTATGACGTTATAACAAGCGCAACAAGTTAAAAGATATGAGCGACAGGTTCTGTAAATATTTTGATGTTGATGAAATTTTCTCATTTTTGGTCTTGTAGAAGAAACAGCTGCCCTTGTGATTGTAGTATAACCAATCAATTTTGGGTTAAGGTTTTTTTTAAATATATTTTTAACTCTACTAATAAAACCCACAGTTTAATCCTTAAATATTTTTTTTATTATTATTACGAAAAAACAAAATCGTTTCTCTTGAATATATTATTAATTTCTTAATTTTATGTGCAAAATTGTTCATCCACACGCACTGGCTTAAATCTCCTGTTTTCCTTTTTTTGTTGTTGAATGTCTCTCACGTTTGATCCCTGAGGCTTACAGTAAAAATAAAAACAACAAATGCAATTTTTAATGCATTGTGATTAAATGAATTGTATTATTCAAATATTTATTCTTTTTTTTTCTGTGTATATAATCTCATACTATGATGTACGCAAACCCATTATAGTTGTTTTGTTTTTTTGTCATTATGATTGTTCATTGTTAAAGATACTACCATCTTTCCCTGAGCTTGTATGTAATCATAGCAGTAATAATACTAAAAAGAAAATAAGAGCGACAGGTGCACAAACACTTCATAGCATCAATAAATCCACAACCCTACCTAGTAAAGTTTCCTCCGTGTTTGTAATATCTGCACAAAGGAGACGTCGATCAGCTGCTCAAAGATCTCATCTTTGGAGAAGACTGTTGATTTTACTCAAAAAATGTAAGTATTACTACTTAGAAATTAAGTTTTACCTCAGAATGCATTGCTAGCCCACACCAAAAATTATGAACAATAATAAAGACAAATGCTGACCAATAATTATATTTTTTTAGTAAAAATAAGCGAATTGTATTTTTTGTCATATGCCATAGCTATGCATGACTACACACACTAGACAAATTCAGCCAAGGTGAATACATCTCAGTTTTCAGTCGAGTAATGAATTAATGCATGTTAATGAAACAATTATATTTTATTTACTGACAACAACAGGAAACATGAATAAATGAGTAAAAGAATAAATAAAAGTAATCATGACAATAAATAAATACAAGTCAAGGACACATGAAACAAAGCTTTATTCAAACATATTGTTCTGACAATCATGTATTTAGAGACAGCGAACCCATATCTACTCAACACAGCTGGTCCAGTTCTGCAGCTTTATTCTGATGAAGCAGCTGACCACTGAGCCAACCTTCACCTGTCCCTGCTGTCCATCACGACCCACAAAAATGCACAAACACAAAACAAAAGCAGCACGGTGTCATTTGATTTCTGTATTAGAAGTAACAAACTTATTTCGTACTTTTTCTTACTTTATATTTTTGTTTTAAGTTTTTCTTTTCACAAATGACACTGTCTCGTTCCACCACAAAAGCTCTGCATCAAATGCACAGAAATCAAGAATCAGAAAAGTGCTGTAATAGCTCTGTTTGAAATTACAATAATTAAAATAAACTACAACTTATCTGATCAATACTGCATTTATTTACATGTAGTTGCTGATGCGTTAAATCACTTTTTATCCAACACAAATGTTCCTCAATTTATCAACAATACTAATGAACTAATGAAATAGATAACTTATGTTTAGTTACTCCATGTAGAATTGTTTATTTACATTACTTACATTCATCTAAAGCAGTGCTGACATCAGTGAACTCTACATAACAGCACGTATAACGTTACATCTCTCACTCAGATGTGTGTTCATGTTGTGATGTGCTCATCTGTAATTCTTTTAGGAAATGTTCCTGTCTCATATTAAATAAACATTTAGTAATCGTCTTTAAGATGTATGGTTTATGTAAATGCACTTTGGAGACGTGCATGTGTTTACTGGAGCTCCCCTGTTCGCTATAGGCTACATAATAAAACGTGTTTTTACAGCAAAATTATAAATATACTGTAACGTTACTGTCTAGCGTCTTTACACCTTCAGCAAATCGATTTTAACACAATCGTGTTTTTGGTTTGTAATACTCACATTTGTGAACACCCTCGTCGCTGTTCTCCATCACGTTCGATGATGACATATTGATCTCCCGTGGGCTTCTGGGATAGAAAAGTATCCATCGATGAGTACTCAAGAATCTGGGCAGAAGCAGTAGGACATCCGGGAACTTCTCGCCTACTCTTTTATGAATACTGAGGTTTCGGACATACTTATTCGCTCGCCTACTGCTTTTTCCCTACTATATAGTAGAAGTAGGCATATTCGGACACACTTTAAGTAGACGCACGTCCGAATCTCGCGAGAATTAGTATGTCACCCAGGTAATTCTCGCCTACTCGTTTATGAATACTGAGGTTTCAGACATACTTATTCACTCGCCTACTGCTTTTCACCTACTATATAGTAGAGAAGTAGGCGGTTTCGGATGCAGCCAAATTGTAATCATTTTAAAATATGCTAATCTTACCTTGGAATTGAATGATTGCATTTTTTAAATGGACTTCCCAGTGAGCCTGAACTCTCTTTTTAATCATTGGCTTCAGCGAAGGGCAATAATACAATATGTGCAACAAGATGTGCACTTTGGTATCAGGTGCTTTACACCTGCTGAGACTACTGATGGATGCATCTATAAGCCTAAAACGAAGATACAGAAGTGAAACTATTCTGATGTGTATGATATACTTTTCATTTTTGTAATTGCTTAGTCATTCCACCCATCTCTCGTTTTAAAGAACCATTGTTAACAACATTAAAATGACTTTTGTTATGTTAAAGATTCCATCTTCATATTAAATATTGTTAAGTAACATCTCGCCCAGAGCCAGTAAAACACTCATTTTTTCACCGCTTAAACAAATTGAACTGTATGAAGAATCGGTACCCAATTAGCACAAACACGATATATCAGATAGATATCAGGATAGTTTTCAACAACATTATTTTATAGATTAAAACATCACTTTTATATCTATTTAATCCTGTATGAATGAAATACAGTAAATATACTTACATTGATTCCTTGGCGGTCGTTGAATCCTCTAACGTTACACCATTTTAAAACACATGCTAACGTCGAGGGCCCTGTGTGTCTGGGATATATCAGATAAATAGCAGGGTAGTTTTTAATAACATTTACCTAATAATCAAAAACAACACTTTTACTTCAACTTAATCTTGTACGAATTAAATAAATATACTTACATTAATTCCTGTGCGACTGTTAAAGCCTGTGTCAGGTTGAGCGGCCTGTGCGTGCACTTAAAACAGTGCGCATGCGTGTGTCTGAGAGTGCAGCCAGACCCTTCTCACTGAGCTGGGACAGCACCTCTTCAAACTGGCCACCAACGGTCAGGAAACAAAGTCACTGAATCACTGATTCACCCAATCACTGAATTACTGAGTCACTGAATCACTGAGTCAACGAATCACTGAGTCAACGAATCACTGATTCACTCAATCACCAAATTACTGAGTCACTGAATCACTAATTCGCTCACTCACTGAGTCAACGAATCACTGATTCACCCAATCACTGAATTACTGAGTCAATGAATCACCGAGTCAACGAATCACTGATTCACTCAATCACCAAATTACTGAGTCACTGAATCACTGAGTCACTGAATCACTGATTCACTCAATCACTGAATCACTGAGTCACTGAATCACTGAATCACTGAGTCAATGAATCACTGATTCATTCAATCACTGAATCACTGAGTCAACGAATCGCTGATTCACTGATTCACTCAATCACTGAGTCAACGAATCACTGATTCACTCAATCAGTGAATTACTGAGTCACTGATTCACTCAATCACCAAATTACTGAGTCACTGAATCACTGATTCACTCAATCACTGAGTCAATGAGTCACTGATTCACAGAGTCATTCAATGACCAAATTACTGAGTCACTGAGTAAATTAATCACTGATTCACTCAGTCAATGAATCACTGATTCACTCAATCACTGAGTCACTGATTCATTGCGCAGGCTGTTTCATGACCTTTAAAAGTACATTAATAACCCATCACAGTTTCCTTGCGTAAAACAGTTAATTTGCAAATAATCAAATACATTTCTTACAATACACTGTTAAAAATAAATGTAATTTTACAGGTAATAGTCTGTATTTTTTTACAGAATTTTCCCGTTTTTTCATTATACAGTATAATACTGTTGTTTTACATATATTTGCTGTATTTTAAAGTTCTGCCATTATATTTACAAATAATTGCTTGTATTTTGGTATTACAACAATTTTCTGCTTTTAAAATGACATTTTCTGTATTTTTACAGAGTAATGTGTAATTTTACATAAAATCGTTTATAATATTTACAGATTTTTCCTGTAAAAATAGGAAAAAATGTATAACCACAAATCAACAGTCAGTCACTGTGTTCTGTCCAATTATTTCAACAAAATGTTATTTTGATGCTTCGGAAACATTTGATTTGTTTAAAGTTTCATGCCAAAAAGTATAGTATTGCAGCAGCATCTATGGGCGTTCTTTATTATAAATCACTGCATTAAAAATGAACAGTGAGGTTACAGTGTACCCTTGCCTATTTACTAAATCATTTATACTATATTCAAAGAAATGCTAAATAAATGATGTAATATCTGTTCTAAGCAGTAGTATAATGTTGCCTATTCAAATAAAGATTTGTGCAAATACCAGCAAATATTTACACAGCATAACTGAATCAGCTTTATTTCAACTCAATAAAACAGTTAATAACATTCAAACTTTTATTCAACAAAATGTATTCAAAGGCATATGTATTAGTTTCATAGACAGTATAAAAACAGATGTGTTTATGTGTGTGTGCGCAGTTTCAAATCGGCCGCCAAAACTTTTCCGTTTAGTCCCGCCCACAGTGCAGGCTGCAGAGCTGCTCTCTACTCGTCGACAGTAACGGAAGGGCGAGCGGATGATTCGAATTAACTTCAGGCTAATCATTAGGAGCTGTGTGAGAAAATATCGCGCTCTTTTATTGAGCCT
Source organism: Onychostoma macrolepis (assembly GCF_012432095.1). Taxonomy (NCBI): domain Eukaryota; kingdom Metazoa; phylum Chordata; class Actinopteri; order Cypriniformes; family Cyprinidae; genus Onychostoma; species Onychostoma macrolepis. Next base: position 55,119,146 of record NC_081157.1, on the reverse strand, counting down.
GTTTTTCGATAACTACAGCAAATTTTGATGATACCACAGCGGACATCATGCCAACCGATCACCGACTGAGGTAAGTCTTTCATACTATTAATATATTAATATGCAGCACGCGTCTTTCAAATTTGTTTTCCATTTGTTTTAATGCAAGAAAGATCAGTTGAGCTCAAAACAAGCTTTAGTAAACTTGTTATTCATATTAAAGTCCGTTCAAGTGCATGAATTCTGCTCATATGGCAGTAACTTATCAGCCACGTTTTGAAACTATTAAATGGCGGGACATTTTAAAACACTGAACGTGGCTGATGTCTGGTGTTAAATTGTCATTACATATCGGATCGTTAGTTATAAAAATTGCACCTATCCAGATGAATGGACAGTTACACCCCTATGTAGTAATATGATGCAGCTAAGTCAAAGTAAATCATATAAAGTTCTCTAAATGTTTATATAAATTGTGCTAAAATAACATGGCAAACCAAGGCATCACCCAGTCAGCAAATTTCCTTTGGTGCGGATCTGACCCAAATCAACAGCTAAAGTGTGTCCCAGATTAGTTTGTGTTCGCCGGCCCAAAACTGGTCCATATCTTTTTAGCCAGAACTGAACCAAAACAGTGCCATAACCCAACCCAGAGTGAGCCAAATAATAAAAACAGACGTGGCTGATAGATGGCCCTTGTCTGGTATTCTTATATGGCTGAGTTCTGTAAAGGGCTGACGGCCCACATGTGGCTGATACACCAAAAGCCATTATTCAACCATATTTACACCACACCTATCTTTTTCATTTAAAATATTCATTACATGGTAAATCTTAAACACAAAAATGGATTCACACTTATTTAAAAAAAATAATAATAATAGTATTTTAATAACAGAATTACAATACAGAACATAACATAACAGAAGCTATTTTGTAAATGTCAGATGAGTGAATAAATGTGCAAAAATTGATAGTTTTAGTAAGTCTCGCCAGTCTTTCTCACCCACAGTCTGTCAGGAAAAAACGAGAAAAAAGAGCATTAGTATATCATAATTAGTATCATACTTTAGATATTATTTGAAGACAAGCACATAAATGACTGTAAATCAGCACTGCACCCAAGACATGAGTGCTGCTGTGAAGTCCCTTTTAAATTTACATTTTCTAAATTAAACTAATTTAGCTACTTTAATAACAGGCTATTTTTAGACATAATAATAATAATAATAATAATAATATACACAATATTAATGAAAACATAGGGGTGTAATGGTACCTCAGTTTTGAAGTCACAGTTTTTTATTTTTGTTACAGCAGGGGGAGAAAACAATAGTTTGTTTGTTTTTTTAATAAACGGTAGTTTACTGAACAATTTGTGTTGTAAAAAAAAAAAAAAAAAAAAAATGATGCTAATTACCAAATGTTTATTTCTAATTCTAACATTATTCTGTATATTTATTAAAATAACAGCAGATATCTAGGAAGAAAAAAAACATCTGAAAGTATAAAGTCAGGAAAAAATGCTTATGTTTGTAACAAACACCCCTCAGTCTGTTGACAATGAAACGAGCTTTAAATGAGCATTTTCAGGAGATCTGAAGACATCAGCATAATAAATGAGGTGAAAACAGGAACTATTGACATGAAATAAAGAGTGTTTTCAGCAGCTGTTAATATTGATGAGTCTCAGACGATCAACACTCATTCAACAAGACATTCAGGATCATCAGCAGATCATCTCACTTTATTCTGAGTGTTTCTGTTAGAAACTGATTATAAGAGTCAGGATAGAAGATAAAAGCCTATAAAACATGCTTTACTGAAAGATAATACTGTTATTATCACAATATGACATGAAACATCAATAATAACACAAACACTAATGACACTCATCTTCATCAACCACTACAGGTTACAGCAGTCCATATGAATCTAAATATAGTCTGCTTTTATGATAACTATACATTCATTTCAATAATCAACTTAGATCAAAGAAGACAAAGATCATAAACCTTTTAAAATAAAGCGGCACGAGGAATATTTATTGTTTCCATTGTCAAACTTTACTCATATTTATCTATATTAACATAGATTTAAAATGTGTCACGTGGCTCATTATAGGCTCAGCGTAAAGTATTTAGCAGTTTCTGTTCCAGTATATTTTAACAATGTAATGTAACAAATCTGATCTGTCAAAGATGTCAGAAGAGTAGAAATAACATCACAGCAGAAACACTTGAGATAGATTCTTCAGTGAAGCTCCTCCCACAAGAATCACATCATCAGTGAAGCTCCGCCCACAGTAATTCAGCAATAAATGCTGGAATATTCCCATCAGTTTACAAGTGAAGACGAGCATCAGAGCATCAGGAAGAGCTGAGTTTATTAAAGAGGACAGAGAGAAGATGAGAGATCCAGAACCCTGCAGAATCAAACACACTGAAGATACTGAACAACAAACAGGTCGGTGTTTATTCTTCTCTCTTTATTAATAGTGCTGATGGTTATAACGCTTCAAGCAGATGTAGATTTGCTGTAATAGGAAAGAATCTTTAGAGCTCTGCAATAATTCAGCTGAAGCATCAAATAATAAGGTTTCTGTAAACTGGGTACTTTTTTTCAACAAAATTATTTGTTAGATAACTGTGTAGTTGATCAAACATGTTTAATAGTTCTCTCTATAGAAACATGGGATTTGTGCCTATAATGTTTTAAAAATCATAATTTGGAAATCAATGTACCTCATTCACTGATGAATGAAAAGGTTTCAGAGATGTATATATAAAATGTACTAGATATATTTATATTTATTATTTAGAAAACTTCATCAAAATGTTGTATAGCAATTGTCAACTTTCTGCTGTTACATCAGGGTTCATGTTTATGCCTTTTCACATTTCTTTTTTTATGTAATAATGAAAATAATCCAGTTTTACGCTTATTTCAGAGTTAATTGAAGAAAATGAGGAGAATGAAGAATTGAGTGAAGTTGAGGGAAAAAATCTCTTCAGAACTGGAAAAAAACCTTTGAGTTGCTCTCAAACTCAGAAAGATTTAAAGAAAAGAAGAGCCAAGGAATCTTTCACCTGCACTCAGTGTGGAAAGAGATCGACATACAAACAGAGTCTTGAGCGTCACATGAGAGTTCATACTGGAGAGAAACCTTACAAGTGTTCACACTGTGACAAGAGATTCAGTGATTCAGGACACCTGAAAAGACATGAGAGGATTCACACTGGAGAGAAACCGTACACATGTGATCAGTGTGGGAAGAGTTTCACAATAAAAGGAGAACTTACAATACACATGAGAGTTCATACAGGAGTGAAACCTTTTACTTGTGATCAGTGCGGAAAGAGTTTCTCACAATCATCAACCCTTAAGGGTCACATGAACATCCACACTAGAGAGAAACCGTACACATGTGATCAATGCGGGAAAATATTTTTGTGGGCTTCAGTCCTGAAGAAACACCTTAAAGTTCATACAAAGGAGAAGCCACATTCATGTCATTTGTGTGGAAAGAGTTTTTCACATCAAGAATATTTAAAAGAACATCAGAAAATACACACTGCTGTGAGAGATTACATGTGCTTTGAGTGTGAGAAGACTTTTACTACAGCGAGCAGTTTAAAAAAGCACCAGAGGATTCACACTGGAGAGAAACCTTACAAGTGTTCACACTGTGACAAGAGATTCAGTCAGTCATCAACTCTGAAAACACATGAGAGGATTCACACTGGAGAGAAACCGTACACATGTGATCAGTGTGGGAAGAGTTTCACAATAAAAGGAGAACTTACAATACACATGAGAGTTCATACAGGAGTGAAACCTTTACTTGTGATCAGTGCGGAAAGAGTTTCTCACAATCATCAACCCTTAAGGGTCACATGAACATCCACACTAGAGAGAAACCGTACACATGTGATCAATGCGGAAAATATTTTTGTGGGCTTCAGTCCTGAAGAAACACCTTAAAGTTCATACAAAGGAGAAGCCACATTCATGTCATTTGTGTGGAAAGAGTTTTTCACATCAAGAATATTTAAAAGAACATCAGAAAATACACACTGCTGTGAGAGATTACATGTGCTTTGAGTGTGAGAAGACTTTTACTACAGCGAGCAGTTTAAAAAAGCACCAGAGGATTCACACTGGAGAGAAACCTTACAAGTGTTCACACTGTGACAAGAGATTCAGTCAGTCATCAACTCTGAAAACACATGAGAGGATTCACACTGGAGAGAAACCGTATCACTGCACTGCATGTGGGAAGCGTTTCAATAATTCATCTGCTCTACACAGACATACAAAAAACATTCACAGCAAGTAGATCATCTTCAGATCTTTCAGGTCTGATGCTGCGTCCTCAACAAACGTGACACAATAATGCATCAAGCAACAGAATATCATCTGGATAAATCTGTCATAACAAGCAACATGACAAAGAAACATTATCTAAAGTTTTGTTGTGCATTTTATTAACATGAACAAGAGAGGATCCAGTAAAACTCAGAACAGTGAAAGATCATTGTTTGTCTGTACCTTGTGTAGAAGTTATTGGTGTCATTGTAGTTGATTTTGTGTTGTGGACTGGAATCACTGGTGACGCTGGATCATCTCGAGCTGTGAAGATGAATGTTAGTTCAGATTAATCAAACTGTAGAATATGATTATCATATTTTAATTAGTAAACACACAAGATAACTCTAGCATCATTATATTATCAGATCTAACAGAGACTCTTCAGTAACTGATCATGAGATTGTTTTCTGACCTGAACTCTTGACAGTATATGTGACTGAGCTCTGGACTCGATCTCTGTGA